>NW_017308006.1:261683-307155 GCF_000935625.1 Nanorana parkeri
ATTCGATAAAAAAATAAAGTTGTGGGGGGTTGCGGGGGAGAGCGGGGGGCGGGAACTTACCTGCTGCTCCTCTGCTTAGAAGCTGCAGCGTCCGGGAGGAGAGAGAGGGAGCGCTGACAGGTGTGATTGCCGCCGCCGTGGCCCCCCTCCCAGTTGGATCTTTCCGCCCCCACCGCTGCTTGACCTGCCTATATGGTAGCGCCAGCTCTGTAAGTGACGCGCCAGACTCGGGAATAAGCGACGCGCCGGACTCGGGAATAAGCGACGCGCCGGACTCGGGAATAAGCGTCGCGCTGGGCTTAGCAGTAAAAACAGAAGAACACTAAGGCCTTGTTCACACCTAAAGCGTTGCGTTCCAGAGCGGTAGCTGCTGAGACGCACCGCAATCTCTCAGGAAACTTCCCCCTGTGTTCTAGGGTTGGAGGGGGCGTGGTGGTGCATTGAATTCAATGGCACCACTTCCATGTCCTTCCCCCCCCCGCCCGCAGTGCGATCGGATGCGTGGCAAAACTTTGCCTACATTCCGTTCCACTGCAAACGCAAAAAATGGGGCCTGCTCTATTTTGTGCATTTGCAGTCGAACAGAACGCAGGCAAAGTTTTGCCAAGCAACCAATCGCACTGCGAAGTGGGGGCGGGGTGGGGAGGAGTGTGGAAGCGGTGCCATTGACTTCAATGCACTCCTCCTGCCCCAGAACGCAGGGGGAAGATCACGGTGCGTTCCAGCAGCTACCGCTCTGGAACACAGCGCTTTCGGTTTGAACAAGCCCTCATGATAAACCCTCCCCAGGCCTACCTACCTGCTTGTTGCTGTCGCCCCAGTTGGTGCAGCCTCAGCCTGGTCAGATGCTCTGCTCCTACAGAGCCCACACTGGAAGAGCAGGAAAGTGCCACTCGCTGTCCACAGTGACAGCCCCGGTGCCGCAGCATCTACCATCGATCCGCCCTGTCAGCTGGCCTGGGGCGGCCGCGGACGGTTCGCATCTCACTCGGCCCGGCATAGCCCCGCCTCCGGTCCAGCCTCGGCCCATCCTCTTCCACCACCTGACCGTTCTCTCTGCGCGGCCCAGCTCACCGCAAGGACCGCAACCGCCGACCTCACCCCATCAGCGCCCTCGGGTGGCCGCTCCGGTAGCGCCGGGCCTGGCTGTGGGGGTGCCCAGGACCTGAGCCCACTGGGCCCCCCCACAGCCTCAGGCCCCCGCACCGGTTGCACTGGCGGTAGTTCCGCCACTGCATGTAAGCTCCACTGTTGTCACTGCCCCCAATGTGTGATAGTGTTCAGGCCTCACCATTCGCTACTCAGGCCCTGTCACTTGGAGGAGGTCATTTGCTCCATCATACCATCAAACCTCACTTAATTACAGCAACAGAGCAAGGGTTCTGATGGGGAGGCAAGGGAGCGTTGCTTTTGAATGGGCACAGGGACAGTATCTCTTTTTTCCATCCAAACAACAAAAATGCTATCCATTGACACCCCTTCATTATACCCCTTCATTATACTCATGTCATACATAATCAGAAGACACCTTCAGTATGAAGTGTCCGTTAAAACAATCATTAGATCCACAGATACAGGTGGCTAACATTATAGGTAAGCGAACATGGCCTTGCCCCATGCCTTGTTGGCTCTTTCATGTTTCAAGTTTAGCCAAAATGACCAATAGGGAGGTTCAGGAATGGCCAAGCCAAGCTGTGTTTCTAAAAGTCTAAATTTGCATATAAGTTCAAATGCCAATCCAAAAATATCCTCAAAGAGACCCTTTCCTTTGCCCATGCACAACGACGTTCCCAACAGCAGATACTCACCTACCTAGAAGGAGCTAGGGGAGAGCGAGGTTATGATGAGCATATGTTGCAGAATGGTAGGATGGCAGGGACTAAGTCATCCTTATACTTTGCCCTGCAGGGGGAAAGGAAATGGTCACTCGAAAGCAAACTTTTCCTGAGAGACACAAATGGGGGGCTGAGGTGTGTCGTGCTATTTAAACAAAACGGTCAAGTTTGGTGTTTGAAAATAATGATTTAAAATGAATGAGTATAAAGGAGAACTATGAGGCGAGTGAAAATCATAGTTCTAGCTGACCTGTGACAATGAAACTGTCACAGGTCGGCTCAATAGATCGGGCAGTGAGCGAACACATACCGTCGCTCGCTCACTTCTCCATTCTGTCCCTGCAGTGAGCCGTGACTGTCACTCACGGCTCCCTGCAGGGATTCCCCCCCTCCCCTGTCCGATCCTCCAGCGCTGACTGGCGGAACGAACGTGGGAGGGGGCGGGTACAGCTGGCTCTGCCTCTAGATAGGTAGAGCCAGCAGCCAATCACGCGGCTGGGTGGATCTCAACAGTAATGTTGGGATCCGTCCTGGCTGCGGCGTCTCAGTGTACCGCGAGCTCTAGCTCGCGGTATACTGAGCTTTGGGTCACGGGAGGACGGTAGTTTGTATCCTCCCGTGACCCTTAGGAGAACTATGGGGAAAACCCCTGACCCCCATAGTTTTAACGAAGTGCTTCTTGTGTTAACGTAACACATGGGGGCTGATGTATAACCATCCGAGATGACTCCGCCCTCCCCCTGCTCTACACTGTGGCAGGGGAGAGAAGTGCAGGTATCCTTAGGTTCCGTGTTACTCTGCACAGATTTTAACTTGCTGCCGCATGTAAGTTAAGGATCCCTTAGCCTCTCTCCTGCTCCCGACCGGGCCCCCCTCTGGCCTCGGGCCCCATAGAGGCCGCGTAGGCTGCTATGGTGGTATTTACGCCACTGCATCCTGTTAAGCGCATAGATATATGAACACTGGTTACATGACATTCCCACCACTACAAGGGGAGGCTAATAAGTTCTTACCCTCACCATGACTAGATGTGCTAGGGATCTGAAAGTTTGCAGGTTTATAGGTGGATATCTTAGTAATATGCAAGCCAATTTTTGTTTTTGTAGGTTGTGGTGAATTATAGTTAGAACCAAGAGAAATGGAGTAGGTGTCATACCGGACAAAGTTGAATACCGAGCCGTGTGTTGCTGCTAGCTGACAATGCACCTGCACATCGAGCTGCAGAAACTGTCACTTTTGTTCAGAATTGTGGCTTTGAATCTCTGCCCCATCTGCCTTACTCACCTGACCTGGCACCTTCGGACTTCTTCCTGTTTCCAAATCTGAAGAAACATATTACTAATATTACTAAGATATCCATCTATAAACCTGCAAAATCTCAGATCCCTAGCACATCTAGATCATGGTGAGAGTAAGAACTTGTTGGCCACCCCTCGTAGATGGTGCGGAGGGACATTTCCTATACTCCTTGACTCCATCTGGTGGCAGGAACACCAAGCGATCGGCATTCGCCCAGCTATACACTGGATGGAATTATTACATAGGATTTATTATTACATGGGATTATTATTACATGGGCTCCATCGTGTCAGCCTGAACTTGGCTTGGAAGCATGTAATGGAGCTCAGGCTCCTCACCCGGAACTCTCCAGGTATCTAAGGCGAATGCGGTTTCATGCAGCTCCACCTAACTCGCTGCCTGAGCCTCCAGTGACAGCCTACCTCACTGGTACATCTCGTACTGCATGTTGTGCGGGAGGGGTGGTTTGGCTGGGTTGTTTGGTGGGCCCAGTCATTTGGGCTGTATGGGACCCCATGATTTCTAATAGTGGCCCTGGTTCCGGTTCAGCTTTAATTCCTCTTATTATCATTATTATTATTATTATTATACAGGATTTATATAGCACCAACAGTTTGCGCAGCGCTTTACAATATAAGGAAGACATTACAATCACAATACAAATCAAGACAAGATGGTAAGGAGGGCCCTGCCCCACAGAGCTTACAATCTAAAAGGGAGGGAGAAGTGATGCATGAGGAGGGAGCTGCGTGGGGATGAATTGTTTTAGAATGTGATGGTTCAGTGGTTAGGTTGAGGTGGGATCGGCTTCCCTGAAGAGATGAGTCTTTAGGGAACACATAAAGGCAGTCAAGGTGGGAGATAGACGGACAGGTTGGGGTAAAGAGTTCCAGAGGATGGGAGAGACTCTAGAGAAGTCCTGGAGGCGAGTATGGGAGGAGTTGACAAGGGAGCTGGAGGGCAGGAGGTCTTGGGATGAGCGGAGTGTTAGGGTGATATTTTGAGACAAGGTTTGAGATATATCCGGGGGTTGTTAATATTTTGAATGTTATCCTCTGGGCGAGTGGAAGCCAGTGTAGGGATTGACAGAGGGGGATTGCAGACACTGGGGGGTTGGTCAGGTGGATGAGTCTAGCAGCTGCATTCATGATATGAATGGTTATACATCAGGCCCTTAATAGGTTCCGAGCATGCTACACTAACTATATCACCAGCAGGGGTGGCAACCCAAAAGTTCACTAATGCTCATAGAGTTAAGAGTGCCACCATAAACTTTGAAGACGCTATGTAGGAACTTTGGAATGGCCTCTTGTGTTGGTCAGAGAGTGCAGGTCCTAGATTGTAACATTTTGTGACTTATCGAGCACAACTTTAAGTTGGCCAGAGCCCATTTTGAGTATTGCCCTACCTCTAACCATGTTCATCCTTCTTTCAGTTCTTCCCCGCATTGAAGTGACAATCGAAGAGCCTTCCCAAATATACATTTGGGATTCAATATTTCAACTCAAAATGTGCGCCAGGTGAGTTTGACCAATGGGAGCAGAGAACTGAAACTAGTTCATCCAAAGATGAGTTGTCATCAAATTTGTTTGCCTCTGTAGGAAACTTTAGGCCAAGGTCATGGCGTAGCTTGTAGTGGTTGGTCACATTCAACTGGACTTGTTCTGTAATGTTGAAGATGTTTCCTAGCTTCCCTAATCCAAGTCTTCAGTTCTATAAGGCCCCGTTCACATGTAGCGACTTATCGCGCGATTTCCGCCGCGATATCGCGCATTTTTGCCGCGCGATATTGCGAGAAGTCGCCGACTAATGATAGTCAATGGAGCTGTCTTAGCTCCATGTCGTGCGTCACGGTTGCAAGTCGCTTCTACCGGACCTTTTTTTCGGCGGATTTTGCGCTATTTTCTTTTTATTCTATGGAGCCCGACGGAGAAGGTCACGCTACCGTCGCTGGATCGTCGCTGGAACATCACCCCGAAAGTCGCGCTATCCCGGCCGCTGCAAAGGTATGTCGCTACATGTGAATGGGGCCTAAGTGTCTTGGAGAAGCTACATCTTCAACATTACGGAACAAGTCCAGTTGAATGTGATCAACTGCCACTACTTATACCATGACCTGGATAACTGAGAACCTTCACAGACATATTTGCATTATACTGAGTAGAGGGACTGTCTTGTTTAATAAAGCCTATCTAAACCCAAAAGCAAACAATAATTATATTGCATCTTAGCAGACCTTAGACGCTGCATTGCTTTTCTTTTACCTTTATTTTGACTTGATAATTCTGCGAATAGGACACTTCCTGTCCCTGGGTGGCTAAGCCCACTTCCTCCACTGCATCTATGGAGGGAACCATGGCTATCACCCAAGCTGGACCTGAAACATGTCTTCCTCTCTTCATCCCAATTGCATGAGGGGTGGTTGGAAGTATTTGTGTACAATAGAAAGATACAACTGTATATACCAGGGGTCTTAAATTACCGGCCTGTGGGCCAACTCCAGCCCAGGAACCGGTACTATGTGGCCTGCAGCCAGGGCTGGATTTCCCACAAGGCCAACCAAGGCCCGGTCTTGGGGCAGCAGGGAGTAGAGGGGCAACAGGGGTGTGGAATTCCTATCTTCTGATGCCTGGTACATGTAGTTCCGGGCGACGGGCGGGTAGTTGTTTTCTACATTTAGCCCTGCTTTGGGCAAGCAGAGCTAAATGTACAGCGGGGAAGCCGCCGTTTGTTTTGTACAAGTGACCCCGGCATTGTCACCGAGATTACTTGTATGCAGCCTGCAGGTCTACCATTCTCCATGGGGGGGTTGGCGGGTAGGGAGGCACATTGAGGAACCTGGCCTGCAGGCAGCAGAGAGAGTAAATCGGCCCGGCCTGCAGCCAGCACCTGACTTGTGGGAGCAGCTACACGTTCTGCATCTCTGTTGGATGCAGACCGCATAGCTGCTGCTGGCTGCGCCGGTGCTCAGTTCTTTTCAGCGGGAGCAAAAAAAATTTGTCCAGTGGCCACCGAGTGAATTGAGTTGGAGACCCCTGGTATATACTCTTAGTTCAACTCACAAGAAGCGACAAGGACATTTAATTTTTGTCAAGATGAACAGGTATTTTCTGTACTTGCTGAAAATGTTCTCGGCCTTAACTAAAAACAAATGCGTCCACCCAGGGCCGGCCTTAGGCCTTTAGGCGCCCTGTGCGAGAAAGCTTTACAGCGCCCCTCAGTGATCACACCCCTCAGTGGCCACACCCCTCAGTGGCCACACCCATTTTCCCCAATATCCACACCATTTAAAGACTCCTATTTTGTTAAGCCGCAAAGAAATATTAATAAGTATGATAAAAATAAAACTTTTATTCAAAGGTATTAAACTTGTAGGCACAATAGAAGTATTCTTATCACATAAAACAACAGAAGGTAAACAATAAATGTCAGACTACAATAGAGTCTATAAAAATAAAGTGTCAGGATGTCATGCTGATCCCTTTTTTCAAGTAAGTGCATCTAGAAAAGTAAAAATAAAAAACAGAACACAAAACCCGGACCACATGTAAAATAAATGAATTACTATATGTCCGAATATACGAAAAATGTATTCAGACTACGGGGAAATATTAGGGGTCCAAACAGACCCATGACATTTCCCTTTTAAAATAGAAAATAGATTGAGGACACCAAATCCTCAATTTCTTTTTCAGCAGCCTCAGCACTCAATGAATGGAAAGCACTCAGTACAGAGGCTCCTCCCCATTCATATTTACTATCAGCTGTTTCTGAGGAGCCTCTGTGCTGAGTGCTTCTCCCCATTGAGGAAATCTTGAATGAACAGGAAGTGATGTAAATCACAGCCTGTTCATTCATAACTGGGGACACATAGTAGATCTACTGAGCCGACCTGTGACAGTCTCGTTGTCACAGGTCGGCTTAGAACTATGAGGTGAGTGGTTTTTTGTCATATGACCAAATAAGCTTTTTCGGGACCGCGCAGGGTCCCTTCATCAGGCTTTGGGTCGCGGTATACTGAGCTTAGGGTAACGGGAGGACGCTAGTTTATGTCCTCCCGTGACCCTAAAGAGAACTATGGGGGAAAACACTTACCCCATAGTTCTCCTTTAAGTGAATTAACCTTATTATTAATGTATTAAATTAAGTTAATTAAGCTGAATTACACATTCCCGTTATAACAGAGAACAAGGTCAGTTATGAAGTCATTTCTACTATCACCTATGGCGTAGAGATAGGAAAGCTTTGTGCAACAAACTGTTACTTATCTCCTCCTGTAATAGATCACCATCGAGATAATGGGTGAAAAATCCTTGTTATCTGGCCAGTCAGGTGGCTATGATGGAGTCTCGGTAATGGCGGTTTCTTTACGAGACTTAAATTACAACATTACAGTGTCCTAACACACATCACACAATACAGACCGCAACCTACCATTGTATATTGGCACACTCAGCACAAGACAGTTCATTGTAAAGGAAATGTACAAAACTAACAGATTCTTGAATGGGTGTAAAGAGCAAAATCTATTACAATGGAAATTTCAATTACAATGGAAACTAGATGGTCCATTGGTGTATTTTATGGTCACCATGCACTTTCTTAGGAAAACATGTTCACCTGCTTATGCATGCTTATGCATGGAATTATCTAATCAGCCAGCGGTGTCCCTACAATTTTCACGACCTGAGGCTGGTGCTGGTGGTGCACTTTACTGGGGGGGGGGGGTGTTGTGGTGGTGTGGTGCACTTTACTGGGGGGGGGGTGTTTGTGGTGGTGCATGTTACCAGGAGGGGGCTGCTGGTGGCATGGTATCTCTGGCTCCGGCTCTGTCTGGTGTCCTACCCACATCACTAACGTCACTGATTGCCAGAAGCTGGGGCGGGATTGTGTGACTGGGAGTTGTGATTGGCAGACAGGGGCAGGGGATGGAAGCCAGCGGAGGGATTGGCAGAGAGAGGCAAGTGATGGAAGCCAGCTGAGGGATTGGCAGGGGATTAAAGCCAATGGAGTGATTGGCAGAGATGGGCAGGGGATGAAAGCCAGTGTAGTGATTGGCAGAGAGGGGCAGGGAATGAAATCTAGTGTAGTGATTGGCAGAGAGGGGCAAGGGATGGAAGCCATTGGAGGTATTGGCAGAGAGGGGCAGGGAATGAAATCCAGTGGAGGGATTGGCAGAGAGGGGCAGGGAATGAAATCTAGTGTAGTGATTGGCAGAGAGGGGCAGGGAATGAAATCTAGTGTAGTGATTGGCAGAGAGGGGCAGGGAATGAAATCTAGTGTAGTGATTGGCAGAGAGGGGCAGGGAATGAAATCTAGTGTAGTGATTGGCAGAGAGGGGCAGGGAATGAAATCTAGTGTAGTGATTGGCAGAGAGGGGCAGGGAATGAAATCTAGTGTAGTGATTGGCAGAGAGGGGCAGGGAATGAAATCTAGTGTAGTGATTGGCAGAGAGGGGCAGGGAATGAAATCTAGTGTAGTGATTGGCAGAGAGGGGCAGGGAATGAAATCTAGTGTAGTGATTGGCAGAGAGGGGCAGGGAATGAAATCTAGTGTAGTGATTGGCAGAGAGGGGCAGGGAATGAAATCTAGTGTAGTGATTGGCAGAGAGGGGCAGGGAATGAAATCTAGTGTAGTGATTGGCAGAGAGGGGCAGGGAATGAAATCTAGTGTAGTGATTGGCAGAGAGGGGCAGGGAATGAAATCTAGTGTAGTGATTGGCAGAGAGGGGCAGGGAATGAAATCTAGTGTAGTGATTGGCAGAGAGGGGCAGGGAATGAAATCTAGTGTAGTGATTGGCAGAGAGGGGCAGGGAATGAAATCTAGTGTAGTGATTGGCAGAGAGGGGCAGGGAATGAAATCTAGTGTAGTGATTGGCAGAGAGGGGCAGGGAATGAAATCTAGTGTAGTGATTGGCAGAGAGGGGCAGGGAATGAAATCTAGTGTAGTGATTGGCAGAGAGGGGCAGGGAATGAAATCTAGTGTAGTGATTGGCAGAGAGGGGCAGGGAATGAAATCTAGTGTAGTGATTGGCAGAGAGGGGCAGGGAATGAAATCTAGTGTAGTGATTGGCAGAGAGGGGCAGGGAATGAAATCTAGTGTAGTGATTGGCAGAGAGGGGCAGGGAATGAAATCTAGTGTAGTGATTGGCAGAGAGGGGCAGGGAATGAAATCTAGTGTAGTGATTGGCAGAGAGGGGCAGGGAATGAAATCTAGTGTAGTGATTGGCAGAGAGGGGCAGGGAATGAAATCTAGTGTAGTGATTGGCAGAGAGGGGCAGGGAATGAAATCTAGTGTAGTGATTGGCAGAGAGGGGCAGGGAATGAAATCTAGTGTAGTGATTGGCAGAGAGGGGCAGGGAATGAAATCTAGTGTAGTGATTGGCAGAGAGGGGCAGGGAATGAAATCTAGTGTAGTGATTGGCAGAGAGGGGCAGGGAATGAAATCTAGTGTAGTGATTGGCAGAGAGGGGCAGGGAATGAAATCTAGTGTAGTGATTGGCAGAGAGGGGCAGGGAATGAAATCTAGTGTAGTGATTGGCAGAGAGGGGCAGGGAATGAAATCTAGTGTAGTGATTGGCAGAGAGGGGCAGGGAATGAAATCTAGTGTAGTGATTGGCAGAGAGGGGCAGGGAATGAAATCTAGTGTAGTGATTGGCAGAGAGGGGCAGGGAATGAAATCTAGTGTAGTGATTGGCAGAGAGGGGCAGGGAATGAAATCTAGTGTAGTGATTGGCAGAGAGGGGCAGGGAATGAAATCTAGTGTAGTGATTGGCAGAGAGGGGCAGGGAATGAAATCTAGTGTAGTGATTGGCAGAGAGGGGCAGGGAATGAAATCTAGTGTAGTGATTGGCAGAGAGGGGCAGGGAATGAAATCTAGTGTAGTGATTGGCAGAGAGGGGCAGGGAATGAAATCTAGTGTAGTGATTGGCAGAGAGGGGCAGGGAATGAAATCTAGTGTAGTGATTGGCAGAGAGGGGCAGGGAATGAAATCTAGTGTAGTGATTGGCAGAGAGGGGCAGGGAATGAAATCTAGTGTAGTGATTGGCAGAGAGGGGCAGGGAATGAAATCTAGTGTAGTGATTGGCAGAGAGGGGCAGGGAATGAAATCTAGTGTAGTGATTGGCAGAGAGGGGCAGGGAATGAAATCTAGTGTAGTGATTGGCAGAGAGGGGCAGGGAATGAAATCTAGTGTAGTGATTGGCAGAGAGGGGCAGGGAATGAAATCTAGTGTAGTGATTGGCAGAGAGGGGCAGGGAATGAAATCTAGTGTAGTGATTGGCAGAGAGGGGCAGGGAATGAAATCTAGTGTAGTGATTGGCAGAGAGGGGCAGGGAATGAAATCTAGTGTAGTGATTGGCAGAGAGGGGCAGGGAATGAAATCTAGTGTAGTGATTGGCAGAGAGGGGCAGGGAATGAAATCTAGTGTAGTGATTGGCAGAGAGGGGCAGGGAATGAAATCTAGTGTAGTGATTGGCAGAGAGGGGCAGGGAATGAAATCTAGTGTAGTGATTGGCAGAGAGGGGCAGGGAATGAAATCTAGTGTAGTGATTGGCAGAGAGGGGCAGGGAATGAAATCTAGTGTAGTGATTGGCAGAGAGGGGCAGGGAATGAAATCTAGTGTAGTGATTGGCAGAGAGGGGCAGGGAATGAAATCTAGTGTAGTGATTGGCAGAGAGGGGCAGGGAATGAAATCTAGTGTAGTGATTGGCAGAGAGGGGCAGGGAATGAAATCTAGTGTAGTGATTGGCAGAGAGGGGCAGGGAATGAAATCTAGTGTAGTGATTGGCAGAGAGGGGCAGGGAATGAAATCTAGTGTAGTGATTGGCAGAGAGGGGCAGGGAATGAAATCTAGTGTAGTGATTGGCAGAGAGGGGCAGGGAATGAAATCTAGTGTAGTGATTGGCAGAGAGGGGCAGGGAATGAAATCTAGTGTAGTGATTGGCAGAGAGGGGCAGGGAATGAAATCTAGTGTAGTGATTGGCAGAGAGGGGCAGGGAATGAAATCTAGTGTAGTGATTGGCAGAGAGGGGCAGGGAATGAAATCTAGTGTAGTGATTGGCAGAGAGGGGCAGGGAATGAAATCTAGTGTAGTGATTGGCAGAGAGGGGCAGGGAATGAAATCTAGTGTAGTGATTGGCAGAGAGGGGCAGGGAATGAAATCTAGTGTAGTGATTGGCAGAGAGGGGCAGGGAATGAAATCTAGTGTAGTGATTGGCAGAGAGGGGCAGGGAATGAAATCTAGTGTAGTGATTGGCAGAGAGGGGCAGGGAATGAAATCTAGTGTAGTGATTGGCAGAGAGGGGCAGGGAATGAAATCTAGTGTAGTGATTGGCAGAGAGGGGCAGGGAATGAAATCTAGTGTAGTGATTGGCAGAGAGGGGCAGGGAATGAAATCTAGTGTAGTGATTGGCAGAGAGGGGCAGGGAATGAAATCTAGTGTAGTGATTGGCAGAGAGGGGCAGGGAATGAAATCTAGTGTAGTGATTGGCAGAGAGGGGCAGGGAATGAAATCTAGTGTAGTGATTGGCAGAGAGGGGCAGGGAATGAAATCTAGTGTAGTGATTGGCAGAGAGGGGCAGGGAATGAAATCTAGTGTAGTGATTGGCAGAGAGGGGCAGGGAATGAAATCTAGTGTAGTGATTGGCAGAGAGGGGCAGGGAATGAAATCTAGTGTAGTGATTGGCAGAGAGGGGCAGGGAATGAAATCTAGTGTAGTGATTGGCAGAGAGGGGCAGGGAATGAAATCTAGTGTAGTGATTGGCAGAGAGGGGCAGGGAATGAAATCTAGTGTAGTGATTGGCAGAGAGGGGCAGGGAATGAAATCTAGTGTAGTGATTGGCAGAGAGGGGCAGGGAATGAAATCTAGTGTAGTGATTGGCAGAGAGGGGCAGGGAATGAAATCTAGTGTAGTGATTGGCAGAGAGGGGCAGGGAATGAAATCTAGTGTAGTGATTGGCAGAGAGGGGCAGGGAATGAAATCTAGTGTAGTGATTGGCAGAGAGGGGCAGGGAATGAAATCTAGTGTAGTGATTGGCAGAGAGGGGCAGGGAATGAAATCTAGTGTAGTGATTGGCAGAGAGGGGCAGGGAATGAAATCTAGTGTAGTGATTGGCAGAGAGGGGCAGGGAATGAAATCTAGTGTAGTGATTGGCAGAGAGGGGCAGGGAATGAAATCTAGTGTAGTGATTGGCAGAGAGGGGCAGGGAATGAAATCTAGTGTAGTGATTGGCAGAGAGGGGCAGGGAATGAAATCTAGTGTAGTGATTGGCAGAGAGGGGCAGGGAATGAAATCTAGTGTAGTGATTGGCAGAGAGGGGCAGGGAATGAAATCTAGTGTAGTGATTGGCAGAGAGGGGCAGGGAATGAAATCTAGTGTAGTGATTGGCAGAGAGGGGCAGGGAATGAAATCTAGTGTAGTGATTGGCAGAGAGGGGCAGGGAATGAAATCTAGTGTAGTGATTGGCAGAGAGGGGCAGGGAATGAAATCTAGTGTAGTGATTGGCAGAGAGGGGCAGGGAATGAAATCTAGTGTAGTGATTGGCAGAGAGGGGCAGGGAATGAAATCTAGTGTAGTGATTGGCAGAGAGGGGCAGGGAATGAAATCTAGTGTAGTGATTGGCAGAGAGGGGCAGGGAATGAAATCTAGTGTAGTGATTGGCAGAGAGGGGCAGGGAATGAAATCTAGTGTAGTGATTGGCAGAGAGGGGCAGGGAATGAAATCTAGTGTAGTGATTGGCAGAGAGGGGCAGGGAATGAAATCTAGTGTAGTGATTGGCAGAGAGGGGCAGGGAATGAAATCTAGTGTAGTGATTGGCAGAGAGGGGCAGGGAATGAAATCTAGTGTAGTGATTGGCAGAGAGGGGCAGGGAATGAAATCTAGTGTAGTGATTGGCAGAGAGGGGCAGGGAATGAAATCCAGTGGAGGGATTGGCAGAGAGGGGGGGTGGGAATGGAAGCCAGTGGAGTGATGGCAGAAAAGGGCGGGGGAATCAGGGGGGTTGCGGAGTGGTTAGGTGGATGAGTCTAGTAGCAGCATTTATGATAGACCGAAGGGGGGATAGCGATCTAGAGCTCGGCCAATAAGGAGGGAGTTGCAATAGTCGAGACGAGAGATAACAAGCGAGTGGATGAGTAGCTTCACGGTATCATTGGTGAGGAAGGGGCATATTGTAAAGATGTTACCAAGGTGAAGGCAGCAGGATATGGATAGTGATTGGATGTGGGCCTGAAAGGTGAGGTCGGAGTCAAGGATCACAGATACATTTGTGTGTCATCAGCATAGAGATGTTATTGGCCGTTATCAGTGAAAGTGAAAGAAAAGCCCACATTTTGGGTTGTCATCAGAATTGGAATATATGGGAAATCTTCCGATGGAGACACCAGTTTTGGTGACCACCAGGAATTTTTCTTCTCACTTCCTATTGATTGATTTTAACCCTCGGCAAACCCGCACTTACCATAATGGGTGGAAGCCCCGCCTTCTGCGCTGTATCATTGGGGCCTTTATTTCACTCCAGCTAACAATGCATGATGTAATATAGACTTTTTCTGTCCATTACCTGTTACAGATACACCTATGAGAAAGGCGCAATAGGATCGTTTTCTATAACAGTTTGTCGTATCATGTTCTACTATGAGAAAAAATACCTCTGTGCCTACCTGGGTGGACAGGTAAACTTGCTATTAAAGGTTTTTTTTTCCTGTTTCATATTACATATCATTAACAATGATAACTACCTGGTCCTGTAGAATAAAGGTTTTAGGGCAACAGTTTACTGTAATTGATCACCCCTCCCTGTGTGTATGGTATTTTGTCTTGCTTTGGTCAAGCAGAGCAGGGTTGGTTGTGTTGAAGTTCCTGGCTCAAGCTGGATCATGATGGTATCTCTCACACAGTGGCGTCACAAAGGGGGTGCGGCCTGCACCCAGGTGACACCAAAATGACTGACAGTCATTTTAGTGTCACCCCCTCTAAAAAGTCGGTGTGGCCACTGAGGGGTGTGATCACTGAGGGGCGCTGTAAAGCTTTCTCGCACAGGGCGCCTAAAGGCCTAAGGCCGGCCCTGGGTGGACGCATTTGTTTTTCGTTAAAGCCGAGAACATTTTCAACAAGTACAGAAAATACCTGTTCATCTTGACAAAAATTCAATGTCCCTTCCTCTGTAACAGTGTCAGGAGAGAGGAAGGGACCCGGCGGGCAGCAGTGGCGTCCCAAAGTTGGGTGTCACCCGGCGGCGGGGACCGGGTGACACCCCATCGTGACGTCATCACACATGCGCGTGTTGTTGCCGCACGTGTGCGCATACCTCATCCCGCCGGGTGAATGTCCCCTCCTCTCTCTGCCGGCAGGCGTCAATGAGATGACTGCACGAGCGCGAAGACATCATGCGCACGCGCGTCAAGTGCATGCACGATGACGTCACGGCGGGGTGTCACCCGGTCTCAGCTCCAGGTGACACCCGGCCTCGGGACGCCCCTGCTCTCACACACTAACAATCTATTTGTACTCTATGTATGACTTCAGGTATTCATAGTATATGGCACCAATGATCTTCACAGCACATCCTTGCCCTCAGGGACCGGCAGCCAAAGGTCCCTATCTCATGTACATTCTTACACACATACTAAGGCTAATTTAGACCAGAGCCAATAATTAACCCACCAGCATGTCTTTGGAGTGTGGGAGGAAACCCATGCGAGCACAGGGAGAACATGGAAACCCCATGCAGATAGTGTCCTGACCGGGACTTGAACCAGGGTAGCCCCACAAGGGCAAGGGTTCAGATTTTATTTGCCCGGAGATCTTCTCTAATTTATGTCGTCCCTTTTGATGGTCATTAGCGTGCCAGTGAGTTTGCTAGCTGTCAAACTAACAAACAGCTCCGCCCCCCCACTAACCGTTAGGAACCCATGAAAGTAATTCCCAATCATGTGATCACTATGTTAGCAATGATACTGTAAGCACATGCAAGCTGGAAGCTTCACTCAGAAAGAAAAGGTTTCAGATTGCAGGAGCCAGAAAAACTTTGTATGCGGAAGAATCTATGCCCGTGCAGGCTGGCTGATGATGCGTCTGTGACGAGTATGGGGGGCGGAGCCGACTCGTGATGGCGGTGGCGATGAGAGGTGAACAGCCATAGCCTCGCCGTAGCCCCCGTCTCTGATTCTCAGGCCCAGGAAACGAGGCACAGGAACCGAGGCAACAACCCGACGAAACAGCAGAGCAGCGGAACAACGCAGCGGCAAAAAACGGGACCAGCGAAAGCCGCAAAGCAAAGCTGCAAAGGGGAGTAAAAGCCCGTAGTGAGCGAAGCCTGCAAGGAGATAAAGCAAAGCGGCCGCAAAAGCTTGGATAAAGCAAGAGCCTGCACGGAAAGCAAAGCAAGGCTGTGAGGAGCCGCAGAGCTTAGAAGCAGGGAAATTGCACCGAAATTACAGTAGGCAGCCTGGTACTGTGGCATATAACATTATGGGAGGAAAGAGGACACAGAAAGGTGCATCAACCAAGACACCTAAGTCTGGCACGATAAGGCGTTTATGGGAACAGGAGCCTAAAGTACAGAGGCGACATGGACGAGAAAGCCGGGCTGCAGCACAAGCAGGGGAAGGAATGTCGGCCATGGAGTGCAGGAGAGACCAGGCTGAGGAAACCATAGAAGATCAAGGTACCTCTTCCCACCAAACCACCTCACCAGCTACATCAGGGACCTCTGAGGAATCACATCAAGGTACTGAATTAACTTTACACACACTAGCAAAATCCTTACCCACAAAATGTGAACTAATAACTATGCTAAGGCAGATGGAGGATTCCATAAAGACAGACTTGACTACAATCAATTCAGACTTATCACATGTCCTAAAGAGGATAGAGGAAACGGAGGAGCCCCTAGACCAGCATGAGAGAGCAATCAAGGAATTGCAAGATCAGAGTAAAACTACTGATATCTCACTCAGAATGGCATTCTATAAAATAGAAGACCAAGAAAATAGAAATAGAAGAAACAACCTAAGACTCCGAGGTATCCCTGAAGTGGAGGGAGACAGGGAACTAGCAGATAAGGTGAAAGAGGCATTTAATGTGCTGCTGGATAGACCCCCAATGACAGAGATGATCTTTGATAGGATGCATAGAGCCCTGCGTTCCAGAGCAGTGGGGGTGGAGGGCCCACGAGATGTCATTATACGGTTTCACTATTATAGAGACAAAGTTCAAATTATGGACTGTTTAAGAAAGGCAACACAGTTGGAGATTGAAGGAGCTAAAATACTGACTTTTCTGGATCTTGCACCTGAGACTTTGGTACGCAGGAGAGCTCTTAAGCCGTTGGTACAAATTCTACAAAATCAGCACATTCCTTACAGATGGGGATTTCCGGCATGTCTTATTGCAACCAGAGATGGCAGGACAGTAACACTGCGTTTCCCGGAAGAGTTAAAGGGGTTCTGTAGTAAACTAGAAATCACCCCCCCAGATTTGCCAGGATGGACAGATCGTGAGCTTAATTGGAAGACAAACTTGAACAAAAACTGGCAAAATACGAAGATAAAATAGAATTCAAGCAGGCAATATCAACAACCCCAGTAGGTAAAAGCCCTGGACCCGACGGATTTACATTATTGTACTACAAGCGGTTCCAGGACATTTTATCACAATATTTTTGTACATTTATAAATGGCATAGGAGAAAAATGCCCCAATACGCCCAGAAGCGTTAATAGTACATATAATGATCATAGAAAAGACAGGGAAGGACCCCAATCAATGTGCAAGCTATCGTCCGATTTCCCTTATGAACGTAGACACAAAACTATATGCAAAAATCCTAGCAAATAGGCTGCGCCCACCAGACCTCCTCGGCCGCCTGGACCCCTCACACAAGTACCGGCCATACCCCCCCCAATGCCGGTTCTGGTCGGGTACTCGGATCGCGACCCCCATGTTCACTTGCGGGACCCCATATGGGGTCGCGACCCACACTTTAAGAAGCACTGCACTAGAGAACCCCCCCACCCTTCTATGTTATAGGGAATGGGAGAGGGACAGGTTTTGTAGTCCTGTCCTAGGGTGACAAAGCTGCTGCTACATACGGTACATTAAGTGAGCAATGTCGCCCCAGGACAGGAAGTGTGTAACTGGCGGGATCACCAGGTGAAAATAAAGGAAAAGAAGAAAGGAATGCGGCCACCACATCTAAGATCTGGTAAACGGCGATAGATGACATTTTGGATTTTCGGGTTTAGATACACTTTAAATCTTTTGTAAATTTAGTGTTTTTTTTTTTTCTTCTTAATGTTTTCCACTGCTGTATCCAGACAGACAACACCGGCTGCTTCACCGCCGAGGTCAAGCAATCCGATGGGAATGGCAATGGGTATGGAGGGGGTTACTTTGTTCAGGTGAACGCCAACTTCACAGAGAAAGACACAGGTAGGAAGACCGATGCTTACATTGATTCTTTCCTAGCAAGACAACGCTGCTGCTTTGACTGCCATCCACGCACTGTGTGTAAGGAAAGGGCTCTTGGGAGATGTAGTTCTGGGAGCCTGCCTACATCAGAAGGAACTCGGCATACGGCAACTATCCCTGCCAACGTTTTACAGGCTCTGTGATGGCCTCACAGGGAATAATAAAAGCTCCTTGAACAAGGTAAAAGAAAAAGAGTATTGCTGGGACTTGCTCTAGATCAGGGGTAGGCAACCTGAAACTACAAATCCAATCATGCTTCTGCCTCTAGGAGTCATGCCTGTGGCTGTTATTACTGCTGGAATATAAGCCCAGATGAAGGGGGAGTTTTGAGCCCCCAAACGCGTTGGATATCTCTTTTGATAACTTGTCATAATTAGCTTTAGATCATTGGCACTCTGACCCTTTCTACGCTCTTCACAACTATATCCTTGGCCTTCTCCCTCACCTCCCTACCCTTCCCAAATGCAAGGGGTGTCCCTATCCTTATTGCCGCCTGAGGCAGAAAGGTGGGTGCGGGTGGTACACACAGTCGGGGGCAGGGCAGCCATCAGAAATTTTGGGACCCCTTACACGGCTTTGGGCCGGGCCCCCCACCCCACCACGCCGCCACAGGGCTTAGTGACCCGCTGGACCCAGAGCTGAGTGACCCGCTGGACGCAGGGCTTGGTGATCCGCTGGACGCAGGGCTTAGTGACACGCTGGACTCAGGGCTTAGTGATGTGCTGGACGCAGGGCTTAGTGACACGCTGGACTCAGGGCTTAGTGATGTGCTGGATTCAGGGCTTAGTGACCCGCTGGACTCAGGGCTTAGTGATGTGCTGGATTCAGGGCTTAGTGACCCGCTGGACGCAGGGCTTAGTGATGCGCTGGACTCACCTGAGAGTGACACTACAGAGGCCACCATAGATGCTGCACAGCCCATCTGAGACTGTCTATAGTGGGCTCTGAAGGGCTTCTAAGGTAGGCTGGTCAGGGCTGCATCCCCCTCCCTCCTTCCTAGCTCCTCTTACCTGCACACCAGGCCTCCTCTGCCGCTGGACTGGCCGGAAGTGACGTCACGAGCAGCGTCGTTGATGGGGCCCCAGCTTTTCTCGAAGTCGATGGAGCGGCAATGCTGGGGCCCTGCTCTGCTAGGGCCAGGCCTCCGCTGCAGGAGCCCGTCCGCCTCCTCGCTCTTCACCGTTGGCCGATACTCATGTAAGGATCCTGGGCGGGCCCCCCAGGCTGCCGGGCCCTTTACATGAGTATCGGCCGTACCCCCCTGATGGCTGCCCTGGTCGGGGGGAAGAGCGGTGCTGGTCTAGAAGATATGTTGTCCGCGCACCATTTTGCTTCCTTTTTCGCATTACGTTAGCATGACATATGGATGCAATGTTTCAGAGCCTCACAGGGCTCCTTCGTCAAGGAAAGTGTCTCCGCTTTGCCTGAGGATGGGGCCCTGTGAGGACCCGAATAATCGTTGCATATGTCATGCTAAAGGAATAGGAATAAAGATGATATTCTGAAGCTGAATGGTGCGCAGACAACTTCTAGATTGTATGCTGTGGCTCCATCGACCAGTTGTTCCAGCACCCGTTGGATCCCGGGGTACATCGGTACCGTGTGCGAAGGGGATATTACTAAGGAGTGGTGAAGGTGACACCGCCCTCTGCAGGCTCTTAGCAACCTTGGATGCTCTGGCTGGTGTTCTGCACAGCTCCTGGCAACTCAGGTTGCTAAGAGCTGGGTGGGGAGAGGTGTATGGCCCTCTCCCAAACCTGCTCTTTCTAACCTGGGATGCTCTGACACGAAAGGGGGCAGCAGGCACACTGCAAACATTGTGCAGTAGTGCGACCATGCCACTTTGTTAACCCCCCCACATGACCCATTATAGGGACGGGCCTGGCCCAACGTACTATCCTTCTCAAACTCCTCTATTCTTTCTTTGCCATTCTCCACCCTTCCTTGTCCTTCCATGGCCCTCTCCTTCCATTTCAATAACCTCTCCCTCCGATTTCCTTTCTTTCTGGCCCAATGGCTGTCCACCAATGTTATATATTTTAACAACATTTCACATTTTTTAAATAGATAGTATTCTTATCTCTGAGAGAAAAACAATGGGGTTCCATTCATCCAGCAAATTGGCATCAAATGTATGTAGGCACAAATCAGGTTGCCTTACATTTAGGAAAGTCTTTGCCACTTTTTTTGTGTGGTGTATTTGCACCCTGTGCCCAAAATCCCAGGCAGCCAGGTGAGACAGACACTGAAAATGAGATTCCATTCCAAAATTTGAGGAAGTGGTCAAGAGACTCAATTTACCGATCCCCAAGGGGGTTTGCGATGTAGACATATGACCATCATCATCATCATTATTTATGATCCTACTGAAGCCTTGCCTAATAAGAAAAAACACAAACAGTATTTCTTCTCCTCAGTTTAATCTTTTACCATTTATCTTCATGGCCACTAAACAAATCGTTACCAAATCCTGGAAATCTATGACATCATTTCCACAAAGTAAAGAACAGGATAAAGGAGAGCCTGATATATGAAAAGATGATGGCAAAACTGTTGGACAGAATGACCAATTTTGACAAAATTTGGACCCCCTTGGGTTAGGCATTTACTCCCACTAAATTTTAATAGCTGTCTCCTACAACATTAGGATATAGGATTATTGCACGACGGTTGCCCCCCGCCTTCCCTGGCAGGCCACAGTTTAATACAAAATGGTTGCCCCTCATTGTAACATGGGATAATGCACAATGGTTGCCCCTGGAGTGCTGTGGGATACTGCACAATGGTTCGTAAGAGGCTCTGGGAGAAAGGTTTGCAATATGGCCTCCTATATTCCAGTCGCCTGCGGGTGAGTGATGGCACCACCACCCGCTTCTTTGATACCCCTGCGGCGGCTGCAGCCTGGCTGGACAACACTTGACGGTCGCCTGACCTGGAGGTGGCTTCTTCCTGGTAAGCCTACATCCATCGTTTCAAAATGCTTTTGGCCCACTTTAATTAGCACCCCAGTACTGGGAGCAGGAGCAGTCCTGGTTTTTGAGGACTTGGGAAGTTCTAGTCGGGATACTACACTGCCCTAGCAGACTGTTTTGTTTTTGTTGACTTTTTGACTCAGTTAAATTTTTGGGGGGATCCTAAGCCTCCTGACACACTTTGCTCTGAGAGCCGTTGGGGCAGGGCCGGCCTTAGGGGTGTGCGAGCAGTGCGGCCGCAAGTTGTTTTTCCTACTGGTTCGGTGTTTTCTTTCTCTACACGTGGATGGCTCACATGCTAAGACTGCAAATACTTTTATATGACATTGCTAGTGTGAACGGAGAAGCTATACGGGGCTTGAGAATGTGGCCTCGGTTACATATTTGTTTTTTTCCTCATGAGTGTGCGGAGTGTGGAAGAGATTAAAATCCTCTCCTGGAATATCAGGGTTCTCAACTCCAAATTCAAGCGAGCACTGATGTTTAAGTATGTTAGACAACCCAATCCACACATTCTACTTTTGCAAGAGACCCACTTAGTGGGGAATAGGTTGCTGGCCTTGAGACGCCCATGGGTACAGAGGTCGTTTCATGCTTCGCACTCTGCATACTCGAGGGGAGTATCAGTTCTGCTCCACAAATCTCTGCCATGCACTATTGAGGAGATTCACACTGATCCTAATGGAAAATTTGTTATTTTGGTATTGACCATGTGGATGCAGAGATATATTATTGTCAATGTCTACCTACCTCCACGGTATAACTCTACTGTATTATACGCATTGTTAGATAAGATTTCATCTCAAGGTCCTGCGAAAATATTGCTTATGGGGGATTTTAATTCCACACTGGCCCCCGGGTTTGGATAGATCTGGCTCTGTTGGATCTGGCCTCTCGGACTTGGGTGATTGGGCATTGACTGCGGGTCTCACTGAGGTGTGGCGATGGAGGAACCCCACAACCAGGGCCTACTCTTGCTTCTCCGCATCTTACAAGACCGCATCTCGCATAGATTTAGCATTTGCCAGTGGCGCTCTTTTGCCTGACATCGGAGAGGTTGGGTACCTACCAGGGGGTATATCAGATCACTGTCCCATGTGGTTAACCCTCAGGACCAGTCAGAAAAGGGATAGAGCCCTTTGGCGACTGGCTCCACACTGGATCTCCCACCCTATGGCTCTGGAGGCTATCCCTCCATCTGTTGCACAATATTGGGAACTAAACGCCTCCACTGCGGGGCCTGCGGTTGTGTGGGATGCATTCAAGGCATGTGTGAGAGGCGACTACATGTCCCTCCAGAAGGCAATAAAAAAGGTGGACTCAGCTCGCACGGATGAACTCCACGCTACGGTAGCGGATTGCCTCTCTAGATATGGCCTGTCCCCCACTCCTGACAATTTTGATGCTCTTATGTCAGCAAGACGCACGCTCAGCCTGCACCTTGCGGACCTAACGCGCACTGACCTATATAACTGCAAACACAAATTTTTTGAAACTGGGGATAAGAATGGGCGTCTGCTGGCAATGCTATCCCAGGCGGCCCGGCCTCAAACGGTGGTGGCTGAGATACGCCCTGGCCCGGACACATCTGTTACATTCCCGGATGCCATCCTGGAGGTATTCCGGAAGTATTACACGACCCTTTACTCATCCACACTGCCGGTGGAGGCCCAGTCCCCGGATTTGCGATCTCTACTAGACTCAGTAGCCCTGGGCTGGTTGACAGATGGGCAGAGAAGCTTTCTGGCGAAGCCTATAACTGAAGTTGAGGTGCTCGCAGCCATACGTTCATTCCCTAACGGGAAAACACCAGGCCCAGATGGTATTCCTATGGAATTTTACAAAACACATGCAGACCTCCTTGTCCCTAGACTATGTGAGATGTATGCCTCGTGTTTGGAGGCAGACTGTCTACCGCCCTCTATGACTGGAGCCCATGTGATCTTAATCCACAAGCCACCTAGAGACCCGACTGATTGTGCCTCCTACAGGCCCATTGTCCTGCTAAATTGTGATTTAACATTTTTGACTAAACTCCTTGGTGTGCGACTTAACCAACTGACGGATAGCCTAATTGACTCGAAGCAAACGGGCTTTATGCCCCGAAGGTCCATTGACGTCAATTTGCGTAGACTGTTTACGAATTTACATGCATCCCATGATAACAGCGGAACCAGGGTGGCGGTGTCCCTTGATATAGAAAAGGCCTTCGATACAGTGGAATGGACATACCTGTGGGCCAC
This sequence comes from Nanorana parkeri, assembly GCF_000935625.1. NCBI lineage: Eukaryota > Metazoa > Chordata > Amphibia > Anura > Dicroglossidae > Nanorana > Nanorana parkeri. The sequence continues at coordinate 284,504 of NW_017308006.1, forward strand.
ACTGAACAAAATGGGATTTCCTTTGGAATTTACTCGCTGGATTAAACTACTGTATCATAGTCCTATGGCCTCTATCAAACTTGGGAATAAGCTGTCAGCTCCCTTCCCTATCTGCAGGGGAACTAGGCAGGGGTGTCCGTTGTCGCCCACTCTCTTCGCCTTGGCCATGGAACCCATAGCCGAAGCTCTGAGGACATCCCCCCATATTAAGGGTCTTAGAGTTGGCTGGTTGGAAGAGAGGGTGGCGCTGTATGCGGACGACCTGCTTTTGTTCCTCAATGACCCGGGACCCTCATTGCAGGGAGCCTTAGATGTCCTCACTGCATTCTCGAGGGTATCGGGTCTCAGGGTCAACTGGCACAAGTCAATACTGTTCCCTATTGATGCGGAGGCCAGGTCTGTACCCAGAACGGTCACTAAGCTCTCTTGGGTGGACTCTTTCAGGTACCTGGGGGTGGTGATATCCGGCTCGCCTCAGGATTTTATCAAACTTAACATACTCCCGATCCTAGGTGATATGAGGCAGAGACTGAAGGCGTGGTCGAACTTACCTTTGTCCCTCTTGGGGAGGATTAACCTAGTTAAAATGAAGATATTGCCCAAATTCACATACATCTTTCGTAACTCCCCGTTATGGATAACTAAACCCTATTTTCATCAAATTAATCAAATCGTCTCCTCCTTCCTGTGGGGGACTCAGCCCCCGAGATATAAACTCACAAACCTCATTGGCCCTACTACCCAGGGAGGCTTAGCACTCCCGGACTTTCATAAATACTTCCTGGCTACCCAACTGGTCACAGCCAACTGGTGGCTCTCGGCTGATGTAAACAACTCCTCGGTCATGTTGGAGGCGGCCATCTTGAAATCAGTGGAGGCACTGACTGGCCTATTATATAGAGGACCGAGAGCCCCCTACCCTCTCACCCCTTCTATGCACACTACTATCAGGGTCTGGTGCACGGGGTTGGCCTGGTGCTCTAGAGCTGCCCTTGACATCTCCCCAGAAACTCCTTTGTGGAATAACCCCCAACTGGCCCACTTCTACACAATTCCTGAGCCCTCTTTCTGGGCAAAGCATAACATTAAATTAATATCAGATATAGTAGAGGCCAACTCCCTGATGTCATTCGCCGATCTAGCCACTCACCGCCCCATCCCACCCAAATTCGGTTTCCGCTACCTACAGCTCTTCCACGCCTTCGGCTCTCAGTTTCCGGGAGGTAGGATCAGCTTAGGCAAGTCCCCCCTGGAATCACTTGCAAGGACGGAGGGACTGGTGAAACCTGCCTCTTGTTTCTACAGCACCCTGCAGACCCTGACTTCCTCCAACCTATCAGCATTACAATCCAAGTGGAGGGTGGACCAGTCTGAATGAGGAGGACTGGGAGGAGATCTGGGATGAACCGTTTAAGCAATTGGTCGCAATAAGGGATAGAATGGTACAATTTAAAATTCTTCATAGAGCCTATTTCACTACTCACCGTCTACATAAAATTAATCCAGCCATCTCTCCATCCTGCTGGAGATGCACATGTCAGGAGGGGGACTTCTTCCATGTTTTTTGGGAATGTCCCCTCATTTCCTCCTACTGGGGCTCTATAGTAGACTTTATATCTGGGGTCACCTCTTTGCCACTGACACTGTCACCTAAAGTGTGTCTTATGGGCCTGGTGGAGGACGTAGCTCCGACCAGGTCTGAACGCACGCTGATAGGTTTCACCTTGTTTTATGGCCGCAAGGCTATTGCCATGAACTGGAAGAAGTCGGCCCCGCCGGAATTGTCCTCCTGGAAGAAGCTGGTAAATGATAACCTGCCTCTATATCAGGACACATATGCCCACAGGAGATGCCCTAACAAATTTCATAAAGTTTGGGATGGCTGGCTGGAGTGCACGAACTCAGCGGTAGACTATACAGCAAGAGTCTGAATGGGACATACTGCCCCTATGGGGGACCTAGGATAAAACTGGAGCCAGTGTCATCCGATTAGGCCAGGAGAGGCCTCAGGCCACACTGAAAGAGACGTCTTTTTATAATAAGTAGGATGTGACCGACCCCCTAGCGACTAAGCACGTGAGCAGCTAGTTTTGGGAAAGTGAGCTATGCAGGGAACTATTTTTTTTTCCCCCACCTGTACTTTGGGAAGTTTCCCGAGAGGGGTAACCCCTTCTGTCCTGTAGTAACTGTTGTTAATGTTATTTTTCTATTTAGACCTTAAGTTTAGCTGTATAATGTAACATTGTATGCATAGCTATGCCTGGTGCCCTCTTTGGACACAAATAGCTTGCACTGTTGTGCTTCAATGTGTAAAACAATCAATTATTTTCTCAAACAAAAAAATTCGAGAATCGCTGACCTGTTCCTATTGGCGCATGATATTATCATTTTGGTTGCAATAGTTGTTTTAGAGACAATAATTATTAGATTATTAGGGCCATGGGGTGAGGTTGAGTTTTTTTGTTTCTTTTAGAAAAATGGGTTTAAACCATATGAATGAACGCTGCCCATTGTCAGCACCCCCCGGCAGCGTTATATGGTTTGTCCCAGCCTCTGCTACTGCCACTTTTGCTGGACAGCTTGGCCTGTTACAGGAACTAAAAACGATCAGATGGCAGGATCAACAGGAAATAAAATGATGTTGAAGGGGGGTGTTCATGCCATTGACAGACTTCATCATATGTGTCAGAGTTGCACTTTGACAACTGTCCGCCGGCAATGATTTACCATGATGGTGGAATATCAGTATGCTAATATCTGATGCTTTATCAATATATTTGTGATTGATTCTATATGAAAGGAACTGACAGTCGCACGCGTTTCCTGAATATTTTCGGACTGTCTGTGACGGGTCCAATCTGAAATGTTCTTTTTTGTATCTCGTGTTTTAGATGTGCTTTCTTCTGTCAGTGAATACATCCCTGTTGTATACAATTCTGGGAACATTATATATGAAGAAATTGACACTCATTATAGAAGTGGATATCCATTCATGATAAGGGTGAGCTCACCATTTACTGCCCAAGGAGGATTACTTCTAAACCTGGCACATGTTCTATATGGTAGAGCAGGCCATGTGATGGGTTTCCTATGTAGTAAAGTAGGCCATGCGACGTGTTCTATATGGTGGAGCAGGCCATGTGATGGGTTTCCTATGTAGTAAAGTAGGCCGTGTGACGTGTTCTATATGGTAGAGCGGGCCATGTGATGGGTTTCCAATCTTGTAGAGCAGATCAGGTTCCATACCTGGAAGAGGAGGTCATGCGACGTGTTCTATATGGTAGAGCAGGCCATGTGATGGGTTTCCTATGTAGTAAAGTAGGCCATGCGATGTGTTCTATATGGTAGAGCAGGCCATGTGATGGGTTTCCTATGTAGTAAAGTAGGCCATGCGACGTGTTCTATATGGTGGAGCAGGCCATGTGATGGGTTTCCAATCTTGTAGAGCAGATCAGGTTCCATACCTGGAAGAGGAGGTCATGTGACGTGTTCTATATGGTAGAGCAGGCCATGTGATGGGTTTCCAATCTGGTAGAGCAGATCAGGTTCCATACCTGGAAGAGGAGGTCATGTGACATGTTCTATATGGTAGAGCAGGCCATGCGATGGATTTCAAATCTGGTAGAGCAGATCAGGTTTCCTATCTGGTAGAGGAGGTCATGTGACAAGTTCAATATAGTAGAAAGGTAGGATCAGCTTAGGCAAGTCCCCCCTGGAATCACTTGCAAGGACGGAGGGACTGGTGAAACCTGCCTCTTGTTTCTACAGCACCCTGCAGACCCTGACTTCCTCCAACCTATCAGCATTACAATCCAAGTGGAGGGTGGACCAGTCTGAATGAGGAGGACTGGGAGGAGATCTGGGATGAACCGTTTAAGCAATTGGTCGCAATAAGGGATAGAATGGTACAATTTAAAATTCTTCATAGAGCCTATTTCACTCCTCACCGTCTACATAAAATTAATCCAGCCATCTCTCCATCCTGCTGGAGATGCACATGTCAGGAGGGGGACTTCTTCCATGTTTTTTGGGAATGTCCCCTCATTTCCTCCTACTGGGGCTCTATAGTAGACTTTATATCTGGGGTCACCTCTTTGCCACTGACACTGTCACCTAAAGTGTGTCTTATGGGCCTGGTGGAGGACGTAGCTCCGACCAGGTCTGAACGCACGCTGATAGGTTTCACCTTGTTTTATGGCCGCAAGGCTATTGCCATGAACTGGAAGAAGTCGGCCCCGCCGGAATTGTCCTCCTGGAAGAAGCTGGTAAATGATAACCTGCCTCTATATCAGGACACATATGCCCACAGGAGATGCCCTAACAAATTTCATAAAGTTTGGGATGGCTGGCTGGAGTGCACGAACTCAGCGGTAGACTATACAGCAAGAGTCTGAATGGGACATACTGCCCCTATGGGGGACCTAGGATAAAACTGGAGCCAGTGTCATCCGATTAGGCCAGGAGAGGCCTCAGGCCACACTGAAAGAGACGTCTTTTTATAATAAGTAGGATGTGACCGACCCCCTAGCGACTAAGCACGTGAGCAGCTAGTTTTGGGAAAGTGAGCTATGCAGGGAACTATTTTTTTTTCCCCCACCTGTACTTTGGGAAGTTTCCCGAGAGGGGTAACCCCTTCTGTCCTGTAGTAACTGTTGTTAATGTTATTTTTCTATTTAGACCTTAAGTTTAGCTGTATAATGTAACATTGTATGCATAGCTATGCCTGGTGCCCTCTTTGGACACAAATAGCTTGCACTGTTGTGCTTCAATGTGTAAAACAATCAATTATTTTCTCAAACAAAAAAATTCGAGAATCGCTGACCTGTTCCTATTGGCGCATGATATTATCATTTTGGTTGCAATAGTTGTTTTAGAGACAATAATTATTAGATTATTAGGGCCATGGGGTGAGGTTGAGTTTTTTTGTTTCTTTTAGAAAAATGGGTTTAAACCATATGAATGAACGCTGCCCATTGTCAGCACCCCCCGGCAGCGTTATATGGTTTGTCCCAGCCTCTGCTACTGCCACTTTTGCTGGACAGCTTGGCCTGTTACAGGAACTAAAAACGATCAGATGGCAGGATCAACAGGAAATAAAATGATGTTGAAGGGGGGTGTTCATGCCATTGACAGACTTCATCATATGTGTCAGAGTTGCACTTTGACAACTGTCCGCCGGCAATGATTTACCATGATGGTGGAATATCAGTATGCTAATATCTGATGCTTTATCAATATATTTGTGATTGATTCTATATGAAAGGAACTGACAGTCGCACGCGTTTCCTGAATATTTTCGGACTGTCTGTGACGGGTCCAATCTGAAATGTTCTTTTTTGTATCTCGTGTTTTAGATGTGCTTTCTTCTGTCAGTGAATACATCCCTGTTGTATACAATTCTGGGAACATTATATATGAAGAAATTGACACTCATTATAGAAGTGGATATCCATTCATGATAAGGGTGAGCTCACCATTTACTGCCCAAGGAGGATTACTTCTAAACCTGGCACATGTTCTATATGGTAGAGCAGGCCATGTGATGGGTTTCCTATGTAGTAAAGTAGGCCATGCGACGTGTTCTATATGGTGGAGCAGGCCATGTGATGGGTTTCCTATGTAGTAAAGTAGGCCGTGTGACGTGTTCTATATGGTAGAGCGGGCCATGTGATGGGTTTCCAATCTTGTAGAGCAGATCAGGTTCCATACCTGGAAGAGGAGGTCATGCGACGTGTTCTATATGGTAGAGCAGGCCATGTGATGGGTTTCCAATCTGGTAGAGCAGATCAGGTTCCATACCTGGAAGAGGAGGTCATGTGACGTGTTCTATATGGTAGAGCAGGCCATGTGATGGGTTTCCTATGTAGTAAAGTAGGCCATGCGACGTGTTCTATATGGTGGAGCAGGCCATGTGATGGGTTTCCAATCTTGTAGAGCAGATCAGGTTCCATACCTGGAAGAGGAGGTCATGCGACGTGTTCTATATGGTAGAGCAGGCCATGTGATGGGTTTCCAATCTGGTAGAGCAGATCAGGTTCCATACCTGGAAGAGGAGGTCATGCGACATGTTCTATATGGTAGAGCAGGCCATGCGATGGATTTCAAATCTGGTAGAGCAGATCAGGTTTCCTATCTGGTAGAGGAGGTCATGTGACAAGTTCAATATAGTAGAGCAGGCCATGTGTTGACTTTCAAATCTGGTGAGGCAAATCAGGTTTCATATCTGATAGAGGAGGTCATGTGACATGTTCTACATGGTAAAGCAGGCCATGTGATGAGGTTCAAATCTGGTAGAGCAGGTCACATATGATGAGCTTTCTATCTGGTAGAGGAGGTCATGAGATGTGCTCTATATGGTAGATCAGATCATATGATGTGTTTGAAACTAGGTAGAAGAGGCCAGGTTTCCCATCTTGTAAAGCAGGTCATGTGATAATGGTTTCTATACTTGTAGCAGGTCATCTGGTGTGTTTCCTATCTGGTTCAGCAGGTCATGTGATATGTTCTGTATGGTAGAGCACATCATGATATGTGCTTCAAACCTGTTAGAGCAGGTTAGGTTTCCTTTCTGTTAAAGCAGGTCATATGATGAGCTTTCTATCTGGTTGAGCAGGTCATGTGATGTGTTCTATATGGTAGAGCAGGTCATGTGATTGTTCTATATGATAGAGCATATCATGTGATGCCTTTCAAACTTGCTAGAGCAGGTCAGGTTTCCTATCTGGCAGAGCAGGCAACATGATGAGTTTTCTATATAGTGGATCAGGTCAATCCGTGTGTTTCCTATCTGGTTGACCCAGCCATGTGGCATGGCTCATATGTGACGGTAAAGGTTATGTTATGATTGTGATATCCCGAAGGAAATTTCATACTATATGTCTCCTAACTGGAAGTGGAGGTCATGCAATATGTATATTTTCTAATAAAACAGGGTATGTAATATGTTTCCTATCTCATAATGGAGGTCATGCAATATGGGCCTTGATTGTTAGAGCAGTCATGTGCCGTGCCTTATCTGATAGAGTAAGTCATGTGATGCGTGTCATATTATGGTAGTGCAGGTCATATCTGGTAGAGCAGGTCATGGGATGTGTTTCATATCTGGTAGAGCAGGTCATGTGATGTGTGTCATATCTGGTAGAGTAGGTCATGTGATGTGTGTCATATCTGGGAGAGTAAGTCATGTGATGTGTGTCATATCTAGTAGAGCAGGTGATGTGTGTCATATCTGGTATAGTAGGTCATGTGATGTGTGTCATATCTGGTAGAGTAGGTAATGTGATGTGTGTCATATCTAATAGAGCAGGTCATGTGATGTGTGTCATATCTGATAGAGTAGGTCATGTGATGCGCGTCATATCTGGGAGAGCAGGTCATGTGATGTGTGTCATATGGAAGAGCAGGTCATGTGATGTGTGTCATATCTAGTAGAGTAGGTCATGTGATGTGTGTCATATCTGGTAAAGCAGGTCATGTGATGTGTGTCATATCTGGTAGAGCAGGTCATGTGATGTGTGTCATATCTGGTAGAGCAGGTCATGTGATGTGTGTCATATCTGGTAGAGCAGGTCATGTGATGTGTGTCATATCTGGTAGAGCAGGTCATGTGATGCGTGTCATATCTGGTGGAGCAGGTCATGTGACAAATATCATTTCTGCCACAGCTGGTACTCCAGGACCGGATGGGCTTGCCAATAGCAGCTACAAACACCGGATTTGCTATCTCTAACGGAGGATACGACATGTTCGGATACAGGGAAATGTTTTATGCGAGCAGCGATACAGACGAGAATGGAACAGCAACATTTGCTCTGGATACATCACAATGGATTGGCTCAGTTTATATATATGTAAGACATCAAAACATAATGTATATCCTTAGTATGTCATTACACGTGATACATGTGATTGTCCTCATGCTGGTTATTCTTTCTCTTTCTTTAAAAAACTTTGCCCGTCCCAACTGTTTACAAAACATATGTATATCCTGTATGAGGGCAGTTTTGACCCCACCATGGTCTTTCTTTGTGTGTATGGAGCTCTCTCCTACATTGCCAACCTTTAGGCCCATGTATGAAGTTCCCATTAGGCCCATGTATGAAGTTCCCATTAGGCCCATGTATGAAGTGCCCATTAGGCCCACGTATGAAGTGCCCATTAGGCCCACGTATGAAGTGCCCATTAGGCCCATGTGTGAAGTGCCCATCAGGCTCATGTATGAAGTACCCACTGGGACCATGTATGAAGTGCCCATTGGGACCATGTATGAGGTGCTTATCAGGCTCATGTATGAAAGGCCCATCAGGCCCATGTATGAAGTGCCCATTGGGACCATGTATGAGGTGCTTATCAGGCTCATGTACGAAAGGCCCATCAGGCCCATGTATGAAGTGTCCATCGGGCCCATGTGTGAAGTGCCCATCAGGCTCATGTATGAAGTACCCACTGGGACCATGTATGAAGTGCCCATTGGGACCATGTATGAGGTGCTTATCAGGCTCATGTATGACGGGCCGATCAGGCTCATGTACGAAAGGCCCATCAGGCCCATGTATGAAGGGTCCATCGGGCCCATGTATGAAGTGTCCATCGGACCCATGTATGAAGTGTCCATCGGACCCATGTATGAAGTGTCCATCGGACCCATGTATGAAGTGTCCATCGGACCCATGTATGAAGTGTCCATCGGACCCATGTATGAAGTGTCCATCGGACCCATGTATGAAGTGTCCATCGGACCCATGTATGAAGTGTCCATCGGACCCATGTATGAAGTGTCCATCGGACCCATGTATGAAGTGTCCATCGGACCCATGTATGAAGTGTCCATCGGACCCATGTATGAAGTGTCCATCGGACCCATGTATGAAGTGTCCATCGGACCCATGTATGAAGTGTCCATCGGACCCATGTATGAAGTGTCCATCGGACCCATGTATGAAGTGTCCATCGGACCCATGTATGAAGTGTCCATCGGACCCATGTATGAAGTGTCCATCGGACCCATGTATGAAGTGTCCATCGGACCCATGTATGAAGTGTCCATCGGGCCCATGTGTGAAGTGTCCATCGTGCCCATGTATGAAGTGCCCATCAGGCTCATGTATGAAGGGCCCATCAGACTCATGTACAAAAGGCCTATCAGGCACATGTATGAAGTGTCCATCGGGCCCATATATGAAGTGTCCATCGGACCCATGTATGAAGTGTCCATCGGGCTCATGTATGAAGTGTCAATCGGACCCATGTAAGAAGTGTCCATCGGGCCCATGCATGAAGTGTCCATCGGGCTCATGTGTGAAGTGCCCATCAGGCTCATGTATGAAAGGCCTATCAGGCCCATGTATGAAGTGTCCATCGGGCCCATGTATGAAGTGTCCATCGGGCTCATGTATGAAGTGTCCATCGGGGCCATGTATGAAGTGTCCATCGGGGCCATGTATGAAGTGTCCATCGGGCCCATGTGTGAAGTGTCCATCGTGCCCATGTATGAAGTGCCCATCAGGCTCATGTATGAAGTGCCCATTGGGACCATGTATGAGGTGCTTATCAGGCTCATGTATGAAGGGCCCATCAGACTCATGTACAAAAGGCCTATCAGGCACATGTATGAAGTGTCCATCGGGCCCATATATGAAGTGTCCATCGGACCCATGTATGAAGTGTCCATCGGGCTCATGTATGAAGTGTCAATCGGACCCATGTAAGAAGTGTCCATCGGGCCCATGCATGAAGTGTCCATCGGGCTCATGTGTGAAGTGCCCATCAGGCTCATGTATGAAAGGCCTATCAGGCCCATGTATGAAGTGTCCATCGGGCCCATGTGTGAAGTGTCCATCGGGCCCATGTGTGAAGTGTCCATCGTGCCCATGTATGAAGTGCCCATCAGGCTCATGTATGAAAGGCCCATCAGGCCCATGTATGAAGTGCCCATTGGGACCATGTATGAGGTGCTTATCAGGCTCATGTATGAAGGGCCCATCGGGCCCATGTATGAGGTGTTAATCAGGCTCATGGATGAAGGGCCGATCAGGCTCATGTACGAAAGGCCCATTAGGCCCATGTATGAAGTGTCCATCGGGACCATGTATGAGGTGCTTATCATCCATGTATGAGGTGCGTATCGGGCCCATGTGTGAAGTGTCCATCGGGCTCATGTGTGAAGTGTCCATCAGGCTCATGTGTGAAGTGTCCATCAGGCTCATGTATGAAGTGTCCATCAGGCTCATGTATGAAGTGCCTGTCAGGCTCATGTGTGAAGTGTCCATCGGGCCCATGTATCAAGTGTCCATCAGGCCCATGTATGAAGTGCCCGTCAGGCTCATGTGTGAAGTGTCCATCGGGCCCATGTATCAAGTGTCCATCAGGCCCATGTATGAAGTGCCCGTCAGGCCCATGTATGAAGTGCCCGTCAGGCTCATGTGTGAAGTGTCCATCGGGCCCATGTATCAAGTGTCCATCGCCCCGTTCACATTGAGCGACGTCAGGCCCATGTATGAAGTGCCCGTCAGGCTCATGTATGGTGCCTTTATTCCCTTATGCCATCTATTACAATTATATTATATTTTCAGGCCTATGCAGCCAACGGAGGATGGCCGGACTACCGAGTCGTTACTCCCTTTTACAGCTTAGTCAAGTCATTCTTACGGCTGGTGCCAATCAGTGGAGTCATCCCGTGTGGCCGCAGTGAAACTGTTCAGGTTCAGTACATCATAGACCCTCAGGACCTGGAAATGGGCACCAGAAATGTGAACTTCTATTACATTGTAAGACTCCCACTCACGTTACGTCTCTTCCTTCTGCTGTTTTCTATCACAAGTGTTAAAAGGGTATTATTCACATTCATATTCATATAGGGATTATGTATGCATGTGATGAACATAAGGGCCCCGTTCACATTGAGCGATTTATCGCGCGGTAATTCCCGCGATATCGCGGCTATTTACAGCGCGATATCGCTCTACAATGCTTTGCAATGGGGCAAAGGGTCCTGCTGTCGCGGGTCGTGTGTCGCTACAGCAGGACCCTTCTTGGAGCGGATTTTGCCGCAATTCAATGCTTTTTGATGCAAGCATTTGCGCGATATCGCGAATCGCCAAGTGTGAATGGGACCTAAGTGATGATTGATTTTCTATATACACATTTGTTCAGTTAAGGAATATAGGCTAGCTGACTTAGAAAAGTCCATGGTTTTAGTTTTCTAGAAAGTAGTATTAGGGTTAGGGTGCACATATGGTACTCATCAATCATGCCTTCTGGTTAGAACCTCCCACAGTCCTTATTACCAAGAAAGGCCGTGAGAGATATTATAAATCAAAGTTTATGAAGTGTTTACAAAGTACGTATTATATCTCTTTACTGTAATATTTCTTGATTAAAGGAGAACTATGGGGTTAGGGCTTTCCCCCATAGTTCTCCTTAGGGTAACGGGAGGACACAAACTAGCGTCCTCCCGTCACCCAAAGTTCAGTATACCGTGAGCTACAGCTGAAGCGGATCCTGACAATTATGTCTGGATCCACCCAGCTGCGTGAGTGACAGCTGGCTCTGCCTATCTAGGGGCAGAGCCAGCTGTACCCGCCCCCTCCCCGTCCGTTCCGCCAGTCAGCGCTGGAGGATCGGAGCGGGGAGGGGGGAATCCCACCACTCCCCTGTCAAGGCAGAGAGCCGTGACAGGATCGAGAGGTGAGTGAACGCCGGTATGTGTTCGCTCATCTCCGGATCTACTGAGCCGACCTGTGACAGTCTCATTGTCACAGGTCGGCTAGAACTATGAGGTGAGTGAAAAGCACGCCCCCCCTCATAGTTCTCCTTTAAGTTATTCATATTAGAAAGAACACTAAATTATGTATAAATATTGGTACTTGTAACATTATAAGCTTTATTTGAATGCATTATAGTTTGTAGGCAACACTAGAATAAGGTGGGCTCCTCTATCCCCATCCCCCTTCAATCCTGTTAGTAGCCTAAAGGTGCCCATACACTGTACGATTGTCGTACGATAATCGCGGGAAATCCCGCGATCGTACGATAATCGCAAAGTGTATGGAAGGTGTGCGACCGTTTCTACTGTACGGTCGCACGTCTTAATTCGAGTTTCACCTGTATATCTATTTTGTAACTTTGTAATTAAACACATTTTTTTAGTTTTAAGCAAGAACGAAAGCAATTTTCCTCTTTTTAAACTTTTCACCTTATGCAACAAGAATATGAATATGACATAAAAATATGACATTAAAAATCATATTCTACAACAAGCCTCTATTGGGTAGCTTTGGCCTTAAAGAGAACAAGTCATGACTGGGCTAATGCAAATGATTAGCACTGTGCAGGATTAATGTTGAGTCTTTGGGGGTTATTCACAAACCTGAGTTGAGTGGATAACCCAGCCGAAGTGAACTGAGTTGAACGCTGTTCGGCTATTCGCTTCTGGCTTGTGCGGCTTATTTTAGCCGTACATCGGCTAAAATCAGCCTACATCGGCTGAGCCGGAGTGCAGAAGAAGCTCCACTCAGCCAATCCAACATCTGGATCAACTGAGCCGAAGCTCCGGCAGCTCACTCGCTGCAATTTGCACCTATTCTCATAGGGGCCGAGCAGAATAGAAAAAGAGTGAAATGAAAAGCAAAGAAAAGTAAAAAAAAGTTTAAAAATAATTTTTAAAATGTAATAAAATAAAACAGTAAAAAAAAAAGAAGAAAACTAAAAATAATTTTGAAAAGCACAGGCAAAAGAAAAACAAATGGGCAGAGCTAGCAGTGACAGCCAGCTCCGCCCATCTATTTCCTATTGGCCCGGGACCTGCCAGAGTCTTCTAGCAGGTCCCGGCCAATGAATAACAACTGGGCGGAGCCACTCGGCTGCCTTCGGCTGCTGTACGGGCTATTGTGAATGTTGAGTTTCTAAAGCCTGACAGTTGCTGCCTGTCAACTGCTTGAGCTAATGATCTGCCTCCCAACTTCTGAGTCTGCTTAACACACACTAACAATGAAGCTGTATCCAAATCTAAAAACAAAAATCTAATATATTGTAGCTTTCCAGTTCTTAGATGTGAGATGGTAGGGCTAGGCAACAAGGGCAGAGATGTCCCCATATCTGGGTATGCTGGACCGTTAGCAGTGAAGTGAACCTAGTATCAGGGGGGCACACAGAAAGGCTTCCTAGTTAATCATAGTTTATAGTGGATACCTTCATGCTCTTACGAAGGACTTTTACAACTTAGATAGATAGCTAATTAAAGATTAGATAAAATAGATAAAAGCTAATTAAAGATAATGAGATGCGCTTGTAACAGCCTTTTTTATTCTATTTGTAGGTAATTGGAAAAGCTGGGATTTTGGTTAAGGGAACTCAAACAATTAAACTGAAAGACAAGTCCGGTAAGTACAATCACTGATCCTAATGCTCCTCAAACTTGGGCCATCCATGTAGCACTACAATGGCCTCTCTTATGTGCCAACCACAGACTTGTTGTGTGCAGCGGTGGAATAATTGTTCCATTGGTCCCAGGGTTCTTTTTAGCTCATGGGCCCCTACTGGGTAAAAAAGACACTGACCCACTTATACTCTGCACTTCTTTTCCACTCCGTTCCTCCATTGCTGCTGCCACAAAACATCCAGAGCTTTTGGGTCTTGGGGAGTAAGTGACCTCCTCCTATGATATCGTTCTTATACCCAGTGGTCCATCACTAAAAAGGCTTTCACATGATTAGGGAACACCTGAAGTGTATTTCCAAATTGTATGCATATTGGGATAACACCTATGTTATATTTGTTAGACATGTGCGATTCGTTTCGTTCCGAATCGAAATTCGGACGAATTTTCGGAAATTCGGACATTCAAATTTATATAAAGGCAGGGCCATCCCTATAAGGAGGTGGTTGCCTTAGGCAGAATCTCATTGGGTCATGTACTGTAGGTGTGCTTGCTGTCTCTTTCCGGCCAGAGCGTCCCAGGTTGCTAAGCGCATTTAGCAACCTATGACACTCTGGCCGCTGTCCCACCCAGTTCCTGGCAACCAGTGATATCAGTGAGCTGGGGGGGATGCCTGACCCCCCCCCCCCCCCTTCCTCTGTAATGTGCACCACTAGTATAACCCAACCTCGTATTGTGCACCACTAGCAATCCCCCCTCATAACGTGTACCATAAACACTCCGCCCCACTCCCCCTGTAGCAAGCACCGGCAGCACCCCATTTCCATCTCCCCGCCAGCCTCAGGCAGCGAACCCCTGTATAGCAGCGACGTGCTGTACCTTCGCTTCTTGGTGATGCATTCCCCAGCCCCGCCCCCAGCATGCACATCCCTGCCCACTGCACGGGAAAGCCCCGTCCCCATCCTGACGAAGCCCCGGCTAGTTTGAAGGAGCAAGGGAGGAGGAAGGGAGGAGACAGGGAGGAGCCTTCTTGTCCCTCACTTGCTCGTCACTGCTGAGGCATCGAGATCGATGGCCTCAGTGTTTGTTTTTTTGATTGGACAGCTTGGACTAATGGCGCTTTGCCGCATCCACAGAGCTCACGCCTCTAACAAATAGCAGAGGCTGTGACAGCTCTTGCCCCACTAGTTAGGTTACACAAGCAGTGGGGAAGCCCGCTGCTGTGTAACCTAACTACCTATCAAAAGCCGGATGCAGCGCTGCCTGTAATTAACACACAGCGATGTTTGCAAAAGTGGAAATTAACTTTAAGAGCAACTGCAGTATGCTAAATTGCCACTAGATGTCAGTGTTGCCATGATTGTTGCACAGCATGTGATGATGACAAGGGAGCAGCTGATGGAAAACAAAAAAAAAAAGCTGAATTATGTTCTTCTACCCGTGTGCAACCTATGGATCAGAGCAATTTTTACATTTCCACTATAGGCCTGGTCATTCGGCAATAACTTTGTTATTACTCAAGAACGAATAAATACATTCATTGTTCTTTGAAGGGACAAAGAAGACTTTCTTTTGGCAATATTGCCTTGCAAATATTATTTTATTTTCTATGTAATCTATAGACAAAAAGAAGTGAAAAAATGTTTTGACCAGTGTTAGTTTTTTGTTTTTAAAGTAGTGTTATTGTAAATAAAAAGTAAACATTTCATTCTACAATTTGTTTTAAAAAAAACAACAATTACCCTTTTTATCAGTCAGTGAAAAAAATAGCCTAGAAAACAAATGAAAATGCAAAAGAATTTAAATAATGTTAAAAAAAAGAAATATAAAAAACAAAACCCTTTCACTGAGAGCGTCTTAGCCCTTACAGCGCTGGCTTCGGGCCTCTGCTATAGCCACCAGGATTCTGATTGCTTGTGTCAAAGTGACTGTCGGCTTTACACTGGAAGAGAGAGGGGCAGCAGCATGGAGAGAGACCAGCGATAATCCGTTCGCTGATCTCCTCCCTGCTGAATGAAGCCGGAATCGATGCTGTTTGCATCACTCCTGGCTTTTCTGCTGTAATTCCGCAGCTAGAGAAGATCATGCTTATGCAGCTTCTTTGAAGTGCAAAGATGATATTAGAGGTCTAATAGACCCCTAATGCAGCGACCTGCGGTCAGGGGAGGCAGGTGGGGCAGAGCCTCACGTAGTATTATGTAGGAAAAAGCTGTCAGCTTCAAGTCTGAAGCTGACAGCTTTTTCTTCATTCAGATCGGCTTCTATCAGGTTACACAGTCGGGAAATCCTCCCCACTGTGTAACCTGTCATGGTTAATTACAGGCAGCGCTGCATCCGGCTTTTGCCGGGTAGTTAGGTTACACAGCATCGGGCTTCCCCACTGCTTGTGTAACCTAACTTGGTGAGGAAAGAGCTGTCCCAGCCTCTACTCTTTGTTAGAGGCATGAGCTCTGTGGTTGGCTTGGACCAATGGCAGAGCGCTATTGGTCCAAGCTGTCCAACCAAAATAAAAAAATAAAAAAAAACAAACACATTATGTATCGCCACATGCGCCATAGTGAGACCAATAGTTCACAGTTTACTCTAAGGCCCTGTTCACATTGAGCGATTTATCGCGCGGTAATTCCCACGATATCGCGGCAATTTACAGTGCGATATCGTTCTCCAATGCTTCTCCATGGGGCAAAGGGTCCTGCTGTCGCGGGTCGTGCGTCGCTACAGCAGGACCCTTTTTGGAGCGGATTTAGCCGCGTTTCATGCTTGCTCAATGCAAGCATTTGCGCGATATTGCGCGACAAATCGTGCGATATTGTGCAAAATGCAAATCGCGCGACCAACGCGCGATTTGCGAACCGCTCAATGTGAACGGGGCCTAAACTGATGACCTGTAGGGACTTTTATAGCGCCACCTATGGACAGTTTGGGGTACTGTATTTTGTCACAGTTGGCACGTTGGGTGTCTATTTACTCGACACAACCTCATCTTTTATATTTTACACTTACATTACATTTAAAAAATTGTATTATATTGTGTTTCTGTGCACTAAAAATTAAGTGTAATTTCTTCATGAAATTTGGGGTTGATAGAGTTGCGCTGTGATTAAAAAAAAAATATATAAGTCGTTTCTCATGGATTTCTACTTTCTAATAGTTCTGAATGGCACCCTCAAAGTCCAGATTACCTTCACGGACAAGTTTGGGACGGGCCCCAAAATGCTAGGTTTCCTTTTACTGAAGAATCGAACGGTGGCTGCAGAAAGAATATTTTTCAAAGTGGAGATCTGTTTTCCGAACCCGGTAAGACTCGGTCCAAATAAAAACGAGTCTCATGTATATTGTGTCTAAATGAGGAGCTGTCATCAGCCAATGCGCTTTTCATTTGCTCTGGTGCTTCCAGGACAATGTAGATGGTGTGGGGTAAACTCTTCAAGCATGGAGAGCTTCAGCAATTAAATATCTGCCAGCACACTACAGGGGTCATCCACTTGAATTAAAACTAAATCCACTGGGGGTCCCAGGAACCCTTGCCATAATTTGCAAATATACACAGCATATGTGCACATTATGGCACACTTAGCCTCTACAGTGGTGTGACCTCCTCCATCGATGTGAGGTCCACGCTCTTCCTCACCACTCTGTCCAAGGTCACTGACAGTGGAGTAACAGTCGCCATAGCGACCCAGGCGGCTGCTATGGGGCCCGGGCACAGGGGGGCCCGGCCAGAGCATCCCTCTGATGCCGTGTGGGCCGCCTGGGTCGCTATGGCATGTAAGGGTGCTGGCTGTCACTGACACAGCTCAGCAGCGGCTAATCAGCCAATGCGCTTTTCATTTGCTCTGGTGCTTCCAGGACAATGTAGATGGTGTGGGGTAAACTCTTCAAGCATGGAGAGCTTCAGCAATTAAATATCTGCCAGCACACTACAGGGGTCATCCACTTGAATTAAAACTAAATCCACTGGGGGTCCCAGGAACCCTTGCCATAATTTGCAAATATACACAGCATATGTGCACATTATGGCACACTTAGCCTCTACAGTGGTGTGACCTCCTCCATCGATGTGAGGTCCACGCTCTTCCTCACCACTCTGTCCAAGGTCACTGACAGTGGAGTAACAGTCGCCATAGCGACCCAGGCGGCTGCTATGGGGCCCGGGCACAGGGGGGCCCGGCCAGAGCATCCCTCTGATGCCGTGTGGGCCGCCTGGGTCGCTATGGCATGTAAGGGTGCTGGCTGTCACTGACACAGCTCAGCAGCGGCTGTGAAGATCACTGACAACCTGTCAGTGATGTGTGCAGCGGCCGTGGCACGTTTCCTCTCACAGCCGCTGCGGAGCTGTGTCAGTGGCAGCCAGCAGCTGCAGCAGAAGAGGCCGGCACTCGCAGTGAAGAAAGTGGCGGGGCCCGCCTAAGAGCAACCCCGCCTCCTCTTACATCACTGGCCAGCGACCTAAGAGCATGTGGGGCCCATCGATAGAAGAGGAGGCGGGGCCCGGGGACGGAAGAGGAGGCAGAGCACGACGACCATGGAGGCGGACAGCCTTGACAGGTAAGAGGTGTGCAGCCCATCTGAGACCCTGCAGAGCCCACTATAGAGAGTCTATGGTGGGCTCTGCAGGGTCACTCTCAGGTGGACTGTTTAGTATATCAGGTGGGCTCTGCAAGTGGCATAACTAGCAATCAAGGGGCCCCATACAAAATTTTGCTATGGGGCCCTGTGATTTCTAGTTACGCCCCTGGTCACTGATATCATCTTTCAGTCTTTATCATGATTATTATTATACAAGGCGACTGTACAGTTGCAACACAATGGAAACCAATAGGGCTAGGAGGGCTCTACTTGCGAGAGCTTACAAAAGGAAAAGGAAGGGAGGAGTTGTGGAAAAGGTAGTAACTGTGAGGGGATGAGTTGATGGAGAAGGTAAAAGCTCAGTCATTAGGTAGAGGCTTATCTGAAGAGATGAGTTTTCAGGGATCGCCTAAAGGTGGGCAGAGTAGGAGATAACTGGATAGATTAGAGTTGGGAGTTCCAGCTCTGGAGAAGCCTTGGAGGTGAACATGGAAGGAGGTGACGAGAGGGCTGCAGAGCAGGAAGTCTTGGAAGGACGGTTTGGGGGATATTTTAAGTTGGTGATGTAGCTCAGGTCTCAGTCTTCAGTTGTCAGTCTTCTTCCAGATATTGCATCTTCCTGGTCCACTGCAGGACAGCCGCTGATGGTGGAACTTTGTATGCACACTAGATTTACATCATCAAGGCACCTGGCCCCATAAATTCCTCACAATATACAATAATCACAATATACAGATACAGTATATTATTTTAGCAAAGCTCCACTTATTATAATTAAAAACCAACCTTTAAGCTCTGATCTAGTGTCTTTGCCTAGTCCACACAAAAGAAGTCCTATGTCCTCCTAAATAAAGTCTGATTTTAGAAGAGTCCTCCAAGGCTGCTGAGATGTTCAACCCACCACTGATGGGGATAAAAGAGTACTGAAAGAATTAGGAACAGAAGAGCCTCTAAGAGTATCATTCAGATCACAGGTAAAAGTTGTATGCTCATCTCCTTTCAGACTGGGATAACACTGAAAGTCCTCCACAGCTATTTAAAGAATGTCACTCACAATGTATGGATCACTTCACATGGGTCTTCAGGCAATTAAATGTATGCTGGTTCCTGAATGCCAGGCATTTGAATCCATGACTAGCAGAACATGCCAGCTTGAGACAAATTCCACTGGAGATCCAAGGGGTAATATAAATAAAACTGCAGTGGAAGTTGATCATCCAGACATGAATATATTCCAAAAAAGGATATAAGATTTCACTACAGAGCCAATGTTTCGGGGTCAGAAAGCACCCCCTTCCTCGGGGATGGAAATTAGTAATAGTGTATGCTGGAATCAATATAGTATATGTGTTGTTTTAACTGGGCTGTGTGGAAGCAGTGTGTGTCGCCAGTTGATCTGGGCTGCCTTAAAATCTACCTGGGCAGAATTCAGATATCCAGTCCAACTCTTATAGGTAATAGTATGATCCTAAGGTCCCGGGGGTATTCTTCGATTTGTCCTTTTGCCCAGTAAACAGACTGCAGCATTGTAACTTTGTAGCAAGTCACAAACTGAAAGGATGCAGCAGGTTATGATTTGTGTCAGACATTTGTGAGCACAACGAAGAACAGCACAGACACCAGGATTTACATGCCTGTGTCACCTCTGAGCTGGCATCTTAGTCCAGGAAGAAGTTGGTGGCACTGGAAGATGCCTGAACAAAGACGGTTCTCTCCTTCTGCAGAGAAAAGCAGATGAAGGCATTGATATGGGGAATACTTTGATCTCTGTAAGAGTTATTTCATACCTGGGAGTTTTACACTTACACATTACTTAGTATACAACTTCCACTGCAGTTTTATTCATATTACCCCTTGGATCTCCAGTGGAATTTGTCTCAAGCTGGCATGTTCTGCAAGCCATGTTAAAATGAAAAAGATATCTTGCATGAGAGAAATATAGTGTCTGCCATTTCTGGTCTTTTGAAAAGCCAGTCGATTGGCTGAATCACAGACCCAAATCAAGCATGCAGCAACTGAAAGTCAGAAAACAGTCAACATTCTTTGACTTTATACTTATTCCAGTTCAGCTAGTTAGTGGTCTTAGCCTCAAACCAGCTCAGTGGCACTGGAGCAGCTGGTCCTGTTGCGGCCAAGGGAAGCAGTCACCATCAGCTGGCAGTGTGAGCACATGGAGGGCTTTGGAAACCATCTTTAGGTTCTTACTGGAGGTGTTCCTTAGGAGGTCAGTGTGTGGTTGCTAGAGAGCAAGGGGTCTTGGGAGGAACAAAGAGTTGGGTTTGAGTGTTATTTTGTGATGAGGTTGCTGACGTAGCATGAGGCAGAGTTGTGTCTTCTTCTAGATCTGGCATCTTGCAGATGTTCAGCCACTTAGTGGTCGTAGACTTATACTAGCTTAGTGGAACTAAAGCAGCTGATTGTGTTGAGGCCCAGGGAGGAGGACCCCACCAGCTGGCAGGGTGAGCACAAGGAGGGTTTTGGAAATCATCTTTAGGTTTTTATGGGAGGCGCTTCTTTGGGGTCAGTATGTGTGAGTATCACGTACCTGTGCGGAGACTGGATGTAGGAGGAGGCTTCCCTTGCAGCTCGTGTCCTAGGGACTCTGGTATTGGGGACAGAGTCCTTATAGACAGTGAGTGGCAGGAGGGCCAGAGGCGGTTCCACCGTGCAGGCCACTCCTTGGTTTTGCGGCGGGGTCTTGTAAATCTTGATATCCGAGGTCACACCGAGCAGGCAGAGCAAGTACAAAAGGAGAAGGCGTAGGCAGTCCAGTGAAGCAATCCGAGGTCAAGGGTATAGGCAAACAAGAATGGTCAAATGTTCTGAGGTCAAAGGCAGGCTGCAGGCAAACAAGGTCAAAGTCAATCCGGGTCGATAATCAAGGGTACTGGAAACAAGGATCAGGATACGTCAGGGCGGTTGAAGAGACAATCCAGCAATGAGTAGGTGTGGAGTCTGGGTTTAAATAGTGAAGGAAATGATTTGGAGAGCATCACTTCCTGTGAGCCTTTTGGAGAGTGTCACTTCCTGTGAGCCTTTTGGAGAGCATCACTTCCTGTGAGTCTTTTGGAGAGCATCACTTCCTGTGAGCCTTTTGGAGATTGTCACTTCCTGTGAGCCTTTTAGAGAGCATTCTTCTGCGGACAGTCCTTGTCGCGCGCATGCGCACAGGCCCATTACGGGAACCCCGGCTTGGCGCATGCGCAGAAGCAGCAGGTCTCTGACAGTGAGCTAGAAAGCAGGGGGTTATGGGAGGAATGAAGGGTTGGGTTTGGGTGTTATTTGTGATGAGGCTGCTGATGTAGCTTGAAGCCGAGTTGAGCTTTGGAAATCATCTCTAGGTTCTTACTGGAGATGTTCTTTAAGGATCAGTGTGTGAATGCTAGCGAGCAAGGGGTCTTGATAGGAGCAAAGAGTTGGGTTTGGGTGTTATTTTGAGATGAGGTTGCTGATGTAGCTCGAGCCAGAGTTGTCTTCTAGATCTGGCATCTTGCAGAGGTTCAGCCACTCAGTGGTCATAGCCTTACACCAGCTCGGTGGCACTAAAGCAGCGGATTGTATTGAGGTCCAGGGAAGAAGACTCCACAAGCTGGCAGTGTGAGCACATGGAGGGCTTTTGAAATCAACTTACTGGAGTTGTAAATAGGCAGCTTTCTGTGACTATTCCGACAGGCCTCACTTGGCCATGAAACATCTTGTTTGTGTCTTCTTCATAGCACTGACAATGTATTGTTACCCTGCAGGCAAATTTGAAGTTTTCTCGCTCGGAGGCCAGCCCGAAATCCAAAATCAGACTCCATGTTTCTTCCAATCCTCAGTCTATGTGTGCGGTACGTGCTGTGGATAAAAGTGCCCAGATCAATTATGCAGATAGAGAATTAACCAAAGAACTGGTAAGTAATAAATATAAATTTGGACTGGGGATGTCCCGATTCCACTTTTTTTAAGACCAAGTACAAATACAAGTACTTCCCCTCAGGTACTTGCCCATACCAATTACCGATACTTTTTCTTAAAGGGACAAGTGACATTTTTTCAAAAACAACACAGACTGATGATTTTAGGGCAGCTTCTCACTAGAGCTAAAAAAGGATGTCACCAGAAATTAATACATGCCCCCACAGCAGCATACAAGTCCCCACACCAGAATGCAAGTCCATGTCCCCACACCAGAATGCAAGTCCATGTCCCCACACCAGAATGCAAGTCCATGTCCCCACACCAGAATTTTTCTCACCAGAAAAAAAGGACGTCACCAGAAATTAATACATGCCCCCACAGCAGCATACAAGTCCCCACACCAGAATGCAAGTCCATGTCCCCACACCAGAATGCAAGTCCATGTCCCCACACCAGAATTTTTCTCACCAGACTGTGTGCCAATCTCGTGCAAAGAAAAAGAAGGGGGTTGACTCGTTAAAAGGTAACAAGTCAGTAGCGTTCAACTGAGGGATCCGGACAAGTAGCTAATATGCAAAAAATTAATTTATTAGAAAAATTCATAGAAACAACATACAATAAAGATAACACCTTCAAACCAACTTTCACCATTAAAAAACTCTTAGGTTACAGACATACATAAATAGTTGCGGATCGATCCTCGTAAAACATTTTACCCTAAAGACCCTCTGATACAAAGAGAAAGTGTTAGGTGCTTCTGCCTGTTGTCTTCCAACTGGGCTCCCTGTATAACAACCCTGTATTGTGC
>NW_017308007.1:0-19858 GCF_000935625.1 Nanorana parkeri
CAGCCTTCCCGTAGACCGCCAGGGTCAGGCCCAGCCTTCCCCCCGTTGACAGACCACCTCCAGCAACGCTCACAGTATTTGTCTCTTGGCAGGTGGTAGACTACTACAAGGAGGCCTGCCGGGCTCTGGAGAATTCAGAAACGGCCTCTCTCCTGGGGAAGATCCAGAAGGACTGGAAGAAGCTGGTGCAGATGAAGATTTATTACTTTGCTGCCATCGCTCATGTAAGTGAATTCTATGCAGCTTTCTCAGACTCCTGTCTGAGAAAGCTGCATATCGCTCATTGTGGGGCTCCTCTTATTTAAAGGGGACCTTTCACCTCTTTAACTTCATTTCTTCACATTTCTCCCCCTGTCATATTAAAAAAACACGCATAGTTTACAAGCTGGAGGGGGGGGTGTGGGGTGTATATGTATGAGTGTGACATGTACTGATGATGCGTCTGTGATGATTGTGTTTTTGGGGGAATCTGATTTGGAATCCTCTGCAGTTCTGTGTGAATGTTCTTCTCTATAGAACGGCGGAATATTCCGAGAACCTTTCAGATCTTCATGTGAAATTTTGTGATTTCTTCTAAATGATTCCGGTATTGATCTTCTGTGTTTCCAATCTCTCCGCAGCTGCACATGGGGAAGCAGGCAGAGGAGCAGCAGAAGTATGGAGAGCAGGTGTGTCCTCATGTCCTCCCTCTGTCCCGCCTGTCCAGTCATTCTCTGAACCAGAAAAAAACGCCCGATTGAAGCTGACTACATAAACTACATACTGGTTGGGTGTGCCCAGCCCGCCGCCGGCTGACGTGAGGAAAGCGATAGTGACTGGCCAGTAAAATCCATCACGGCCCATCAACTTTCCCTGGAGCGGGGTCAGTCAGGAATAGCTGGTCATGGCGAGGCCTACAAACGTTTCCGATTTTATCATCATCATTGGATTCTTCAATCGTGATGGCTCATCACACGTGGCCATTGCCTAGAGTGGTCTGCATGCAAATGCACCAGGATAAGGGGGGGTTATGGAGAAAAGGGGTGGGGGGGCTATGGGGACTATGTGGGGGTTATGGAGACAAGGAGGGCTTATGAGGAGGACATATGGAGAGGTTGTGGAGACCAGGAGGGCTTATTGAAATAAGAAGGGGTTATGAGGATGACATACGGAGGGTTTATGGAGATGAGATGGGGTTTTAAGGAGGGGTTATGTGGAGGAGGAGTTATGGAGATAAGGAGGGGTTATGGAAATGGGTTATGAGGAGGAGTTATAGATATGTGGAGGAAGGGTTATGGAGATGGGGTTTTAAGCAGGAGATATGGAGGGGTTATCTGGAGGAGGAGTTATGGAAATGGATTATGTGGAGGAGGAGGAGTTATGGAGATAAGGAGGGGTTATGGAAATGGGTTATGAGGAGGAGTTATAGAGATATGGAGGGGTTATGAGGGGGGGGGCAGGAGGAGTTTTGGAAATAAGGAGGGGTTATGGAAATGGGTTATGAGGAGGAGTTGTAGAGATATGGAGGGGTTATGAGGGGGGCAGGGGGAGTTGTAAAAAATAAGGAGGGGTTATTAGGAGGAGGAGTTATGGAGATGAGGAAAAGGGGTTGTGAGGATGCAGGGGGAGGATGAGGAGAGGTCTGTGTTCTGTGTAGTAATAAGAAAAGAGGCAGGCAGGGCTGACACCACATGCTTAGGAATTCGGAGCTGTGGTGTCATGCCAAAGAGGAAGTTTGGAGCACACGACATTTCTGGCACATCAGCAGTTATTCTTTTGTACTTGCAATGTGTTGAAAGGGAGCCTCCATAAGGAAAGGTGGACGTATCGCACAGATGACATTTTGCCTTCACTTACACTTCGAAACACTACAAATACGAACACTAGCTGTTGGTTCTGCAGAAACCCAGTGAGATCCAGTTATCTATAGCTGCTTATAGTGAGCTGACAACTCTGTCTATGCTGTGCTATAAAGTGGTGTTGTCAGCCATTCTCCATTCTTCCTTGCTGAACTACAAAATACTCCCCCCTTGATTTTGTTAATGTTACTGAGACATACGGTTGATCTCCACTTGTATATTCTGTTATAAGTCCTCATAGCCCCCTGATGTGGTCACTGTGAAATCAGTCGCTGCTCCTCAGTTCCCAGGAGGCAGGCGCTGGCAGAATGGATCTCGTCCACGTCTCTAATGAGCACAATAGTAAAGAGGACCTGCCACATACTGATGACATCAATATTTTGCTAAAACTTTATTGTTCAGCACTTGTACACAGACGCTCTTCCTGCGACCTCCCACTGACACGTTTAACCTGGCAAGGGCTTAATCGGAGACCTCCAAGCTTTTGTCCAAAGTGAAATGTATAAGAGGGGAGATCCCAGGCAGGGCCTCTGTAAACATGTTCAGAACAATAAAGTTTTATCATGTACACAGAAACCTTACCCGGGACCTCCACTCCTTCTTCACGTTTCACCTGGAGAAGGCTTAGATCTGTATGATTAGGCCCTTTCCAGGTGAAATGCGTCAGCTAGAAGGTCAAAGGTGGCGCTTTGGTGTTCATGAACAATAAAGTTTTAACAAAATGCTGGTGTCATTGGGTCATTTCCGACCAATCAAGAAGCAGGGCAGCGAGTCATTACACGCTGCCCGGCTTCCCGATTGGCTGGGAAGCTGGCTCCATGCTCTCTCTCTCTCACGGCCGGTCCTTTGTTTCTGTTTGGTGTGTTTGATTCATTTCATTTCTCTTTGCAGGTCGCCTATCTGCAGAGCTCTCTAGACAAGCTCGGTGAAGCTGTTAAGCTGTCCAAGGTAAGAGTTGCTCCGTGTCATACAACCGTCACGTTTCACCTTGTGTGTGTTCCGGTATTCCCCGGACTGTACGTGTCGTCTATGAATCTCACACCGTCTACCTATCCGCACCTACTTACCGCCATCTCCCTCTTCTTCAGGGTCAGCCGTCCACCGTCCAGGAAGCTCTGCGCTTCACCATGGATGTCATTGGAGGAAAGTAAGTTCAGAGTCCAAACCGACGGTTTCCTTCTGTAATAATTAGGGATGTACCGATACTGGTATCGGTATCGATGCCGATTATTTGCTCCGATGCCTAGCCCGACACTTCTGGTATCGGGAAGCCGGGCAGCGCATCAATTCTCGCTGCCCGGCTTCCTGATTGGGCGGGAAGCCGGCTCCATGCTCCCTCGTCACTCGTGAGAGAGAGAGCATGGAGCCGGCTTCCCAGCCAATCGGGAAGCCGGGCAGCGTGTAATGACTCGCTGCTCTGCTTCTTGATTGGTCGGAAAGCTGGCAAATCAGGAGGCCAGGTGCCGTGTAATGACGCAGAAATGGTTGTGAGGATATGTCACCAGCACTCCAGAATGGCAAACGAGTCACTTTTAGTGAATCTCCATTTTTTAAGAGGTCACTCAAAGTAGGGTCAAGCGCTTTCGGGCCCGCGCAGGGTCCCCTTCATCAGGCTAAAAGTGAACAAAAAAGACCCCTAACCCTTTTTTGTTCACTTTAAGCCTGATGAAGGGGACCCTGCGTGGCCCCCGAAAGCGCTTGACCCTACTTTGAGTGACCTCTTAAAAAATGGAGATTCACTAAAAGTGACTTGTTTGCCATTCTGGAGTGCTGGTGACATATCCTCGCAACCGTTTCTGCTTTAATGCGGCGCCATCCGCAGTCATTGCGAGCACCCACTTCTACCGATGGGAATTCCCGTAAGGTGTGCTACAGGACCTTGGACAGTTGTACCGTGTAATGACGCGGAGCACAGCTCTCTGGCCCGGAAGCCGGCGTCACGCTTTCTCGTCACCTATTGACCAGAGACCTATTGTCATTACACGCCGCCTGGCTTCCTGAATGGGACTTCCGGTACTCGGTTATTCCGAATCGGCGAGTACCAAAAAAAAATATCGGTACTCGATACCGAAATACCAGTTTCGGTGCATCCCTCGTAATAATTCACTCATCTGCGTTTAACAATTTCCCGCCGATGCTCATTATTCATCGCGATGTCTCTATCAAAACAGGTTCAACTCCTCCAAGAAAGACAATGATTTCATTTACCACGAATCTGTCCCGGCTCTGGATACTCTGCAGGCTGTGAAAGGTGCGTGACTAGAGATCGATGGAATCCATTATGACAATAATTATTATTGGTCCGTTCCACCTCACAGGGATATTCTAGATGAAGATGGGAACTGGCAGAATGAGGTGTCTTGTCTTTCCCCCAGCAGTAAGATCTCCCCGCCCACAGTTCCTGATTTTGTTCCCTCCCACCTTTTGCGTGTCCCAGCTTCTCCTACTACATCCTCCATGTTATGTAATGAATACAAAATCCAGCAGGTATGGCACGAGCCCCTCATAATGGGCACAGCGGGTGTACAGACCCGGGAACTCAGCACAGGGATGGTGGGAGCCCCTCATAATGGGCACAGCGGGTGTACAGACCCGGGAACTCAGCACAGGGATGGTGGGGGCCCCTCATAATGGGCACAGCGGGTGTACAGACCCGGGAACTCAGCACAGGGATGGTGGGGGCCCCTCATAATGGGCACAGCGGGTGTACAGACCCGGGAACTCGGTACAAAGATCTCACTAGTGGATTCCCCAAGAGAGAAAAGCAACTTTCCGCATCCACTAGACACTAGAATAAAGGGTTTAGGATGGAATTACTCTTTTTGTAAGAAAAATTCCAGTCTCACTTTGTTTTCTGCTCCCCCAGGTGCCCCGCTAGTAAAGGCTCTTCCTGTGAATCCCACCGACCCCACTGTGACTGGGCCTGATATCTTCTCCAAGCTGGTTCCGATGGCGGCACATGAGGCTTCCTCTCTGTACAGGTGAGTAAAGCTCCAGGGCTGACTCCATACATTCCAGGCAACGGGATGCAATATATCGGGATGAGGTCCAACCAACAATCATCTATCTCATTCCTAGAAGGGAGGTTCCCTGTTCTCATTCACATCCATGAAACAACTGCTAGCGAACTATACAAGCTCGTCTCCCAACAAATGGCACGCTCGTTGGCTCCTCTCGTAGCACTGCGTTTATGGTGGTGACCAGTAAAAGTTTAGTTTTGGTCTCATCATTCCAATGGTTTTGTTCCAGAAGCTTCACGGTGCCCAAACGGCATCCAGAGAAGCTTCAAAATTTCCGGAGCAAAATCGTTTGGCGTGATGGGACCAAAAACTGAACTTTATGGTTCCGTGGTCCAGAACATAGACCAAGAGAACCTTTCAGCGGTTGTAGCAGAACTGTGGGGGGCCATCGCAATCTCCTGAACTCTTCACGATTGAGCCGCTTCGGGGGAGTTCTCGATCATGCTGGACAGCCGAAGCTTTGGTCTCTTATCATGGGAGGCCCTTCTACAGGAGAAGTCGGGGTGATGGCATTTCCAGGTTCAGAGCTGGCAAACCCCCATCCGCTCTGGCCAGGGAAGGAGCCGATTGATCTGTCTGTGCTCATTTTACATGTGTAGTCTGCAAGATACACAGAGGGGGGACATTTTCTAAGACGGGAGCAGACAGAACCTGAGCAGGGCAACCAATCGGCTTCTATCTTCAGCTACTTAAAGTGATATTAAAGGCGAATTTTCTTTTTAATTTCTCCTTCTTTGGTGGAGGCTGTTGCTTTTTTTTTTTCTTTTAAAAGTTTTTAATTCGTTTTCTAGTGGGTCCCGGCAGCGCTCTTCCCCCCCTGCACGGGTGTCACCATCATTCTAATGGAGGCACCCGTGGCTGTGTGCGTCCATAGACACACACAGCCCTGTGGCAGGCCACGCCCCTTCCCTCTTTGATTGATGGCAGAAGGAGCCTATGGCTCCTCTGCCATCAATATCCTCAACCTGGAAGTTCGGGTAACGGAGGATCGCTTCGGGACCAGCGCAGCTGACAGGTAAGTCTGGGGGATACTGGGGTAGAAAGAAGGTGCTGGGCCGTTTTTACCCCAATGCAGAGAACGCATTAAGGTTAAAAAAAACGCCCAGACCTTAATATTGCTGTAAGCTTTAAAAAAGAAAGTCAGGAGCTGATTGGTTGCCATGCTCAGATGCTTCAGCTTGTCTGCTCCAGTATTAGAAAATTCCCCTTACATCTCGTCATGAAGCAACGTTTCGGGGCCACTCAGGGTCACTTCATCAGGCAAGACGAAGTCCTGATGAAGGGACCCTGAGTGGCCCATAAACGTTGCTTTATGACGAGATGTGCCAAAATGTTGCAGATTTTACCTTGGTGTGCCGGAGATATAGTATACTGTCTGCAAAACATGGCTCAACGAAAATCAAATTAAAAGATCACCCAAGCCGGGAGGAAAATGATTGGCTGAAGAGTAGGCGCGTCCTGCAACCTCCCGAATACAACAGCCTGCAGTGGAGATTCCTCCGTCCGCTCACCTTCTCTCGTTCAGGCTCTAGAGCGGCGTAGGGCTTCCTTTATTCTGTCTGCTTTGTAATCTTTTACTGTTACTTTGTAACTTTTTTTATACCATCACCATGAGCAGAGGTTGTGGTTTGTCCTGTCTGACTTTGTCATCATCTCTTCCAGTGAGGAGAAGGCCAAGCTGCTGAGGGACCTCATGTCCAAAATAGAAGCCAAGAATGAAGTTCTGGAGTAAGTTGACTTTATTACCTCCTCTGCTAAGGTGACCTGAACGCCGGGGGTGGTTAGAAGGGGGGGCTCCTTTTTATTTTGTTACTCTGAACTTTATGCCTGAGACAAATGCGGCGCTTTTGTCACCATTGTCTTTCCTCTTCCTGCCCCGCAGTCAGTTCACAGACTCTCTGCAGCTCGATCCGGACACGTTGGACAATTTGGACCTGTACAGCCACATCCCTCCGGCCCTGATGGAGAAGTGCGCGGCGCTGAGCGTGCGGCCGGACACGGTGAAGAGTTTGGTACAGTCCATGCAAGGTAAGTGCCAGCTGGGTGTGTAGAGGGATTCTCCGTATTCTACTGTGATGAAGAGGTCAGCGACCCTTTCCACATTGTGGCGCAGCCGGCGGGCCAGTGACCAATAGTGCGCCAGTCACATCATTTAATATCAATTTCTGCACAAGTGCAATGGTTATCGCAAATTAAATCACCCCAATTCCAGCACCTCCACACCTCAGATCTCCCCAATTCCTGCACCTCCACACCTCAGATCTCCCCAATTCCTGCACCTTCACACCTCAGATCACCCCAATTCCTGCACCTTCACCCCTCAGATCTCCCCAATTCCTGCACCTTCACCCCTTAGATCACCCCAATTCCTGCACCTTCTCTCGCTTCCCCTTTTTTGCTCCCACCCTTCGATGGCCTCTCAGCTGCTTCCTGGTTGCGATAGTGACACCGAGCGTCAAAATATCTTTCTAGATAGGGAGTCGTTTTTCCCCAGCTGTCCTCTTGTCTGTGTTGAGATGCAAATCATTGCTCACACGGGATATTCTATGTGGGTTTCCTCTCCTGACCCTTTACGATGACGTATATGTGTGCCGTGTCATTCCAGTGTTGTCTGGCGTGTACACCGATGTGGAGGCCTCCCTGAAGGACATCAAGGACCTGCTAGATGAAGATAAGAAGCAGGAGAAGGTGATGCAGGAGGAGGTTGGGAAACAGGCGGCGACAGCGGCTCCCTCCTCGCCTTCCATTACGGAAGTGAACAGAGAGTGGACCAAGTACATGGAGGTGCACGGGAAGGCCAGCTTCACCAACACCGAGCTGCACAAAGCTATGAACCAGCACATTAGTAACCTGAGGCTTCTCAGTGGGCCCCTGGACCAGCTCCAACAGGCACTTCCTGTTCCCAACCTGACAGAGGGTGAGTATAGCTCTACAACAGACTGTACATATTTACATTTCGGCAGTCTCTCCTGATGTGTTCTATCCCTCAGGACCTCCTTCCTCCTGCTGGAGACCCTCTAGAGATCTATATAGAGGAACCAGGACCTCTTTCCTCCCGCTGGGGACCCCTCTATTGATAATAAAGGTCTATATAGAGGAACCAGGACCTCCTTCTTCCGGCTGGGGACCCCTCTATTGATAATAAAGGTCTATATAGAGGAACTAGGACCTCCTTCCTCCTGCAGGGGACCCCTCTAGTGATCTATATAGAGGAATCAGGACCTCCTTCCTCCTGCTGGGGACCCCTCTATTGATAATAAAGGTCTATATAGAGGAACCAGGACCTCCTTCCTCCAGCTGGGGACCCCTCTATTGATAATAAAGGTCTATATAGAGGGATCAGGCCCTCCTTCCTCCTGCTGGAGATCCCTCTAGTGATAATAAAGGTCTATATAGAGGGATCAGGCCCTCCTTCCTCCTGCTGGAGATCCCTCTAGTGATAATAAAGGTCTATATAGAGGGATCAGGACCTCCTTCCTCCTGCTGGGGATCCCTCTAGAGTAAACTGTTGTCTGCTGTGTATGTCTATGGAGCTGCCTTGCAGTCAGGGAGCACCTGTGCATTAGGCATTCACTGTCCGGGTGGTGCCTTACCCTGCTGCTTGTATGCTTTGTGATATTCAGGGCTATCCTAGCTGTGGAGTCTGGTTGTCAGAGCAGAGGGGAAGCCGCATCCCAGCAGGAGAGGGGCTATGGCTCGGCATGCAGTGGGCCGGAGCCTGGCAGTGAACCACTGACCTACAATAGGGTATAACTAGTGATAGTTAAAGTAGATGAGACACTTCTCTCCTCCATATTAAGAATTTTGGGGTCTCTGCCATATAGCGACATGGAATAGAGGAGATGACCTGTGGTTGGTGTACCAGTCGGTGACCACATGCTCTATTTTCAGATGACAAGTCCGTCCTGCAGAACCTGAAACGGATCCTGCACAAGGTGCGGGAGATGAGAGATCAGCGTCTGTCTCTGGAGCAGCAGCTGAGGGACACCATACAGAAAGACGACATCACCACCTCTCTGGTCACCGCCGACCGCTCCGAGATGAAGGTAAGAGCTGTCTGTATGCCCGGCATCAGCCAGACACACTTGTTCTAATTCATGAAGTTGACAGCCTGCTCCCTATTGACAACACAGACAGTTTTTATTTTTCAGATACAGGTCTGGGCTCATCAGATCCCGGTTCAATACTGTTCACCAGTCTCCTGTCACAAAGATCCATGTCCGTAGAGCTCAGTCATTAAAGTGACATTAAACCCTCAGATTTTTTAACATAAACCAATACTGTAATGTGCGCCTTACTGTAATCCATGGTAGTTTCCCTTCTCTTTGCTGCTCTTCCTTTTAGATCCTCATGTCTTCTCATGCTGGGGGAGAACTTCCCTTTGCAGCTGAGGGCCTCTTCCTGTAGTGCTGGCTCAGGTTGGGAACCTGCACA
This sequence comes from Nanorana parkeri, assembly GCF_000935625.1. Taxonomy (NCBI): domain Eukaryota; kingdom Metazoa; phylum Chordata; class Amphibia; order Anura; family Dicroglossidae; genus Nanorana; species Nanorana parkeri. The sequence continues at coordinate 9,293 of NW_017308007.1, forward strand.
CAGACACCGTGTATCCATTCCAGAGACAAGGCAGTCTGCTGCAAAGGGAAGTTCTGCCCAGCATGAGAACAGATACAGATTTAAAAGGAAGAGCAGCAAAGAAGGGAAGCAACCATGGATTACAGTATGGCGCACATTACAGTATTTATGTTAAAATCTGAGGGTTTAATGTCACTTTAAAGTAGAACTATAGGCAAAGATTAGAAATTGATACGTAGAACATTAAAAAAAGTTACCCCATCTGTATTTTTCCCTTTATTCCCCCTGCAATGGATCCCGCCAGAGCTCTCTTTCTGTTAGACCAGGGATGTCCAAACTGCGGCCCTCCAGCTGCGGTGGAACTACGAATCCCATGAGGCTTTGCAAGATTCTCAGTCGCAGACATGACTCCCGGAGAGAGATGCTTCATGGGATTTGTAGTTTCACCACAGCTGGAGGGCCGCAGTTTGGACGTCCCTGTGTTGGAGGATGACATTGCTTGGCTGCCTCCTTGAGAAATGCCAAATGTCCCGGATTTGACAGTACGGTCCAGAATCTTGACCCTCTGTGCCGCCGGATATTGTGTGTGGGCCATGTCCCAAGCTCTGCTGTGTCCGCAGGACATTCTGATGTTGGGGAGGAGACTTGAATAATACTGTAGCAGCTGAGGGCCTCTTCCTGTAGTGCTGGCTCAGGTTGGGAACCTGCACACAGACACCGTGTATCCATTCCAGAGACAAGGCAGTCTGCTGCAAAGGGAAGTTCTGCCCAGCATGAGAACAGATACAGATTTAAAAGGAAGAGCAGCAAAGAAGGGAAGCAACCATGGATTACAGTATGGCGCACATTACAGTATTTATGTTAAAATCTGAGGGTTTAATGTCACTTTAAAGTAGAACTATAGGCAAAGATTAGAAATTGATACGTAGAACATTAAAAAAAGTTACCCCATCTGTATTTTTCCCTTTATTCCCCCTGCAATGGATCCCGCCAGAGCTCTCTTTCTGTTAGACCAGGGATGTCCAAACTGCGGCCCTCCAGCTGCGGTGGAACTACGAATCCCATGAGGCTTTGCAAGATTCTCAGTCGCAGACATGACTCCCGGAGAGAGATGCTTCATGGGATTTGTAGTTTCACCACAGCTGGAGGGCCGCAGTTTGGACGTCCCTGTGTTGGAGGATGACATTGCTTGGCTGCCTCCTTGAGAAATGCCAAATGTCCCGGATTTGACAGTACGGTCCAGAATCTTGACCCTCTGTGCCGCCGGATATTGTGTGTGGGCCATGTCCCAAGCTCTGCTGTGTCCGCAGGACATTCTGATGTTGGGGAGGAGACTTGAATAATACTGTTGTCAAGCTATTTGCATGTCCCATCAGCCGTAAGCTCCATGCACATTGCTCCATGCAAGCCGGATCTGTGCACGGCATTCCAAGCTCCCAGGTGATACGGCTGGTAACGGCCAATGGTAAATACTAGAGATGCACCGATGCTGCTATCGGTGCCGATACCCAGTATCTGGGCGGAACTTCCGGTCTGAGGGAGATTTCCTCTGACTGGCAGTGCCGTGAGGGAACATGGAGTCGGGAAGCCGGCTCCATGCTGATTGGCAGGGAAGCCGGCTCCATGCTGATTGGCAGGGAAGCCGGCTCCATGCTGATTGGCAGGGAAGCCGGCTCCATGCTGATTGGCAGGGAAGCCGGCTCCATGCTGAATCAGCATTGAGCCGGCCAAACGGATCTGATAATATGGTGACGCAACCTCCACCCCGCAGACACCTCATTACCCTCACATCACACTCGTATCGATCCTCTGCAGCAGTCATCACCGTACCACAGATGTCCCTCGGCCAGGCACCGCTCTCCAATCCGCTTTACCGCCACCTGACTCCGGTGTGTGTACAGCACCAGCACCGCCTGCTTGATCGTGATAGAGGATTTCTCGTGAGAGCGCTGGGCAGGCTGCGCAGTAGCGGCTGAGGGCTGATCACGCAGGCAGTGCAGGCGCTGTACACACACACCAGAGTCAGGCAGCGTTTGTACATCTCGTGAGTCTGAGACGTGGCCAGATCCGGGAGAGGTAAAGCGGCTTGGAGAGCGGTGTCTGCCCAGCTGGCTGAGGGACATCTGTGGTACGGTAATGACTGCCCCTGGGTGTGAGGAGAATGGGGCGTCTGCAGGGTGGAGGTTGTGTCACCGTATTATCAGATCTGTTTGGCCGGCTCAATGCTGATTTGGGTGAGAAGCCGGCTTCCTGGCCAATCGGCATCGAGCCGGCCAAACGGCATGGAGTCGGCTTCCCGGGCAATCAAGAAGCCCGGCGGTGGGTAATGACATGCCACCTGGCTCCCTGATTGCCCAATTCTGTTCTGTCCTCGTAGCCCGGCACCGCTGATTTCTCTCCTGCCTCTCCCGCGGGGAGACCCTGACCCCGAAACGTCACACTAAGTGTACTATACCTTTTTGCATGTACGTCAATAAATAGACGTGTTCTATCTACTGTTGGAGTGCCGGTGTCCATATTCTTCTGCATCGCTGTGACCGGTGGCCATCTGTCGACTACCGAGCACCCATGTTACTTCGATGGAGGAGCGGTCAGGGGTGCAATGGGTACATGGACTTAACCCCTGGGTGTGAGGAGAATGGGGCGTCTGCAGGGTGGAGGTTGTGTCACCGTATTATCAGATCTGTTTGGCCGGCTCAATGCTGATTTGGGTGAGAAGCCGGCTTCCTGGCCAATCGGCATCGAGCCGGCCAAACGGCATGGAGTCGGCTTCCCGGGCAATTAAGAAGCCCGGCGGTGGGTAATGACATGCCACCTGGCTCCCTGATTGCCCAGGAAGCCGACTCCATGATAGCGGTATCGGTACTCTGTAGTGTTCTATCTACTGTTGGAGTGCCGGTGTCCATATTCTTCTGCATCGCTGTGACCGGTGGCCATCTGTCGACTACCGAGCACCCATGTTACTTCGATGGAGGAGCGGTCAGGGGTGCAATGGGTACATGGACTTATTTCCATTTATGCCTCCGATAGAATGATTGTAAAGGATCCTCTCCATTGTATGTGTGTGTTCACCATCGGGGGTCCCTCTCTCGTCCTTCAGGTGGAATCACACCGTGCAGACACTGATCTCCTCCTACGAGGCCTATGAGGACCTGATGAAGAAGTCTCAGGAAGGGAAGGACTTTTATGCCGATTTGGAAAACAAAGTCGCCAAGCTTCTGGAAAAAACAAGAGCGGCATTCGAGGGATCGCAATCCAGCCGGCAGGCAAACCTGGAACGGTATGTGTCAGTTCTCCTGTATATTGCAGTGCATGTTAAGTCAATGAGGAAGAGCTACAGAGTATCCCAAATACAGCTTTGTGACCAGAAGACGTAGTCAAGCATGAAAGTTCAATGAGTTGTAACGGGGTTGAGATGGACACCAGTGCCCCATGTGTGTAAGGGTGTGTGACCCCTGAACCTGAATACGTGACGCACATAGAGAGGGCAAAGGTATGCGGGATTCTAAAAACAAATGGAACAGTCAATTAACTAGGAGGGGGAAGGGTTCATATACTTGGGCCTGAAAGACATTTTAGGAGAGGAAGTTGAGGCCACGGGGGTTTGCATGTGTAAGGGGCTATTAGTAGCAGGAGTAGGGAAGAGGTGAAGGATCAATAGGTTAGGTGGGTGATGTTGATGCAGCAGTCCTAGGGATAGGGGTACAGGGGGGGCCTGAAAGACATTTTAGGAGAGGAAGTTGGGGCCACGGGGGTTTGCATGTGTAAGGGTATTATTAGCAACAGTAGGGAAGAGGTGAAGGATCAATAGGTTAAGTGGGTGAGGTTGATGCAGCAGTCCCAGGGATAGGGGTACAGGGAGGACTGAGCAGGGAATCCCACATTATATTAAAGAGAACCTGTCAGAATGGTTTTACCCTTCACAGCTGAGGCTCCTATGCTCAGAAGACAGCCATTGCTTGACTCCTAAAAGCAATGCTTGCTCCAGGGCAGAGAGTATACCCTGCAGCACCACGGAACTTGTATTCATTGTGGGAGATCAGAAGCCAGCAGCAGCCTTCACGGGTGGGCGCTAATACAGAAGCGGCCATAGCTGACTTATTTTCCTAGGTCTTGCTTCAGGGTTGTCACTGATTTGGAACTAGCATGCCAGCAGTACAGTTTCATAACGTTTCAGGAGATGCTGGACAGGAAATTCACCTTTTTACTGTATGCGAGTGTTATGTAATGTGTTGTAGCCAGTAGGGTTAGGGAAACCCTAACAGTGTGAGTCTTTCCCATAGATGCCAACTGTCCCGGATTTGCCAGTATGGTCCAGAATCTTGGCCCTCCGGACATTGTGTCATGGGTCATGTCCCCAGATGAATGCATCAACCTTATTTCAGTTGCTGAGCATGTGCAATAACTCAATAAGGAGTTAATTGCAGGGATCAAGGCTAACAATGGGAATATTTACACTTTTTAGGGGCTTCGGGGAAATATTAGGGGGTCTAAACAGAGTCCTGATATTTCCCTTTTTAAAAGAGATTTAGGATGCACAGAGCCCTCGGAGACGCGCCGAGCCCTCGATCTCTTTTTCTGTATCCCCTGTGATCGATGAACAGAAATCCTCTGAGTGTTCCTGTTCATTGATAACATGAGAACATAGTAGTGTTACTATAATTACAACTATGAATGAACAGGAAGTGATGTAGAGGGGATGTAGATCACTTCCCGTTCATAATTGAGGATACAGTAACCATGCCATGTCCTCAATTATCTACAAACACTCAGCGATCACTGGTCACATGACTGCTTGTACCCGCTCTCCTCTCTGACACACTGTCACAGGAGGCTGAGCAAGCGGTGTAGAGAGGAAAGCCCAGCCTCCTGTGACGGCGCCGTCTCCGCCCACACAACGCTGCCGGACTGTGATAGGCGGCTGGGCGGTGTGGGAGGAGAGACGCCGGCCGCTCACATCGCTCTCCTCCCGCAGCGCTCGGCCGGCTGTCACAGTTTCTCTCCTCCCCGCTGGGACACAGAGCAGCGTCCAGCGGGGAGGAAAGAAACCTGGGACGCGCCGATGTATCTGCAGGATATGTATCTGTCCGATTTATATCGGTGCATCCCTAGTTGGTACGTATGCTTTCCTTTTAGTCTGCAAAGTTTGGGCAAGGCTGTGATCTCACAGGAAGTGTGTGTGGTATACACCACGGAGCACACTGGCATCATATTTGTAGGCACTTATTGAAAGTCCTTCACAAGTTGAGGATGCCGGCACCAATTTGGCTATCGGGGCAGCCATATGCAGAAGATGGAGGACACTGACTGCCATTTATTGGGTAGGCTTTGATCTTTCTGTCAGTTTACCAAAATAATTTAAATGATGATTCAAGTGCACTTTAAGACGAGGATCTCTCTTCCTTGTTCCTTCATTAGTATTTCTCTTGTGTTTTCAGAGAGATGAAAAAGAAGCCGCCTCCCCGTCCAACTGCCCCTAAACCAGCGCTTGAGAAGAAGGCTTCTGACATGGACCTTGACAACATTCCTGCAGCTGATCTGGCCGACCTACAGAGATTTTCATCCCTCTTCCTTTCTGATCTCCCAGAAGAGCTGAGGAGTTTACCGCCTGAGGCCCTACTCGCCCACCTGGACCGGATGACCGCCGATAACTTTGGTGCCTTTCCTGCATATGGTGGAATGAGGCCACGCATGGCAAACCCTTTTCGGGGTGTTAGAACATCTACCGCTCCCATGCCTGACCAGCATGCAGTGCCTTTTAACCAGGTCCCTTTTAACGCCCATGGTATGCCATACGCCCCAGGAGCTATGCCCGGCCACCCCTACCCACCCGTCTCTTACGGCAATATGCCCCCCGTGACTTCGGGAACTGCTGTTCCTTCACAGTTCATGCATCCTTCTCAAAATCAGGCCATGGCACACGGTCAAATACCAACCTCTTCTCCTTCGAGGGTGCCAACGGCGTATCCAGCAGGTGGGCCTGTGCAACCAAACCCAGCATCGTCCCCTATGGCGCCAGGGTACCGGCCTGCAGCTGTGGCACCGCAGAGAACTTCCCCGCAGCATATGCCAACTCCTGTCTCTCAGTTTCAGCCAAATGCTGCCGCAATGTTTGGTTCGCACGTTCCTTCTGCGGCCTTCACCCAGAGTGCAGCTGGTCAGCCTCATGATTCCAGCCATCGGTTCTCTAACCAGATGCTGCCAAACAATATGCAGCCTCCAATGACGCATGCAATCCGGACAGCAACAACTACAGTGGACAGCATTCAGGGGCCAATATCGAGCTATGCAGCCCCCCGGTTACCGGGACCAGTCCCAGTTGGAGGAGCTCCACAACACCCGCCCTTGAGTCACCCTCAGGGTGGTTACATTGGAGCCCCCGCTCCTGGCCAGACCACTCCTTTTCCATACCCGCAAAGTGGAGTTCAGAATTATGTTCAGCCTCCCCCACCACATTTATCTCATGCCCAGATGTTTCCCATTCCTGGTCAGACACAACAAAGACTGGACATGCAGGTCAGGCCACAGCCCCTACAACCACAGTATGGGGCCCCTGCCCAGCCTCAGTTTGCGCCTCAGATGAGGGCCCCTGTCCACCACCAACAGCAGCCTACTGCTTTTCAACAGCAAGGACTGCCTCTCAGTACCCCAATGACTCCTCAGCAACAATTTCAGCAGTATCCAATGCAGCCTCCGCATGCCGCTATGCAGCCTCCTCACTCTGCCGCGCCGCCGCCAACTTCCACCATGCATCCCGGACATTCTACTGTACCACCACACGGTTCTGCTTTGCAGCCTCCTCACTCTGCAGTGCAACCGATGCACCCTGGCGTTCAACTCCCTCCTCATTTGGTGGGGCAGCGTTTTCCTCTTGCGCAGCAGGATAAGCCTCCTCAGCCTCCACTTCATACATCGTTCCCTGGCGCTCTTCCGAGAGCTTCTGCCCAACCGCTACAGCCTGTGCCTCTACCTTTGAGCCAGTCCACATCTCATATCCTCCCACATGCCATTCCAGCAGCTCAACCTCTACCTCCTGGGTCAGCCTCCCAGATTGCACCATCTATGCCCTTTGCTGCCCCTGTTAGTGGAGTTGTAAATTCAGTACACTCGGGTCCTCAAATGCCAATTGGGGCCCCTCAGGGTGCATCCCTCCCTCACCACATACAGCCTGCCAGCAGCCCTGCGATCAGCCATGTTCCAGGTGCTGCTATTGTTTCAGGGGCAGCAGGTGTTCCGTCTCCGGCACCCTCTCCGCAGCCATCCCTGGTCGTCCAGCCTCCGGCAGTCCTTCCCTCGGTCGTGTCTACCACCGCAGCTATGCCTCAGAGACCTCCCCCTTCACTGACTCCTGGAACAACTCCTTTAAGCCAGGGCTCTACGGAACCCGTATTTCAGAGACAGAATTCCACGACCGATGACCTCCTATCCTCTAGTCCCGAAAGCCAACATGGAGGTTCCAAGACAACGGTAGGACAGCCCTTGCTGCAGCCGACCAAGGCCGATGCTAAAGACGGACAGAAACCCAAAGGCATTCAGCTGATCGAGAACGACCCGTACGAGAAACCGGAGCACGTGATGAGGCTGCTGTCCGAACTCGATCGCTTCCGGGTTGCGGTGAGCTCTCTCGAGAAGCCGGTGCCCGGTGCTGCGACTCGGCTCGACTCGATGTGGAAGGAGTTCCAGGACGCCCAGGAAAAGGAGGCCAGGACCCTCTCCATCGCCATCGCTCGCTGCTATACTATGAAGAACAGGCACCAGGACATCATGCCCTACGACAAGAACCGTATAGTCCTGCAGTCGGGGAAAGACGACTACATCAATGCCAGCAAGATTGAAGACCTGTCTTCTTATTGTCCAACCATCATCGCCACCCAGGCCCCGCTCCTGGGGACCGTCTCCGACTTCTGGCTGATGACTTACGAGCAAAAGGTGTCGCTGATTGTGATGCTGGTGTCCGACCTGGAGATAGAAAAGGTTAGTACGGGTGGGATGACTACGCTGCACCTCGGGGGTTTATTAAAGGAGAACTATGGGGTCAAGGCTTTCCCCCATAGTTCTCATTAGGGTAACGGGAGGACACAAACTAGCATCCTCCCGTCACCCTAAGCTCAGTATATAGGGAGCTACAGCTCGCGGTATACTGAGACGCCGCAGCCGGAGCGGATCCCGACATCGATGTCCAGATCCGCCCAGCTGCGTAAGGGACAGCTGGCTCTGCCTATCTCGAGGCAGAGCCAGCTGTACCCGCCCCCTCCGATCCGCCAGTCAGCGCTGGAGGATCAGAGCCGGGAGGGGGGAATCCAGCCCTTCCCCTGTCACGGCAGAGAGCCGTGACAGGATCGAGAGGCGAGCGAACGCCGGTATATGTTCGCTCACCTCCCGATCTACTGAGCCGACCTGTGACAGTCTCATTGTCACAGGTCGGCTAGAACTATGAGGAGGAGTGAAAGCACCCCCCCCTCTCATAGTTCTCCTTTAAAGCTGAACTCAGGGCAGATATAAAGTAATGCAACTACAAATCCTTTGTCAAATACGGTGTATGCATTTCATGTATGAGCTTAGCCTGGAGTTCAGCTTTAGGCGACGTGTAGAAGGGTTAGAACCTCTGTCAGGGTTTTCTTCCCATCTTCATCCCTCTTGCAGTAATTCCCCCTCATCTCCTGTCCCTATGACACAGTGACGCTGATTTGCTAAAATGTCACCCAATAAATTGTGTTAATAAAACCTTTCATTATCCAGCCATGTGCAGATTAAATAGGTTCACGTGGATTGTATGTCGCGGGATTGGATAATCAAAGTGAATATTCGCAAAATGTATCGCGTGGACATTTCCAAATCCTTTATGAATCAGCCCCAATTTGTGATGGGGACGTGAGAGGAAGTCTTCCGATCAGAGAGATACTAGGGGGGGTTCAATGACCAGACTTGATGTGCAGGGGTTGGGTCTTTGGCCAGGCCCGGTGTGCAGGGGTTGGGTCTTTGGCCAGGCCCGGTGTGCAGGGGTTGGGTCTTTGGCCAGGCCCGGTGTGCAGGGGTTGGGGCTTTGGCCGGGCCCAGTGTGCAGGGGTTGGGTCTTTGGCCGGGCCCGGTGTGCAGGGGTTGGATTCGTGGGCAGACCTAGTGTATGTGGCATTAGGATGGGGCAGGAGTCAGTGACCAGACCTGGTGTGTGGAGGGGTAGGATGAAGGGGGGGGCGAAAAGCAGACCTGGTGTGTAAGGGTTGGGCCTAAGGCCAGGACTGGTGTGTGTTTGGCAGGGGATGGGGGGCAGTGGCCAGACCTGGTGTGTGGCAGGGGGGCCACTGACCATACCTCTGCTCACTTCATTTCCTTCAAGCCATGGTAATGTAGTTGCCACGTCACGCTGCTCATTGTTGTCACTCTGTGTGGTCACGCTGCTCATTGTTGTCACTCTGTGTGGTCACGCTGCTCATTGTTGTCACTCTGTGTGTAAATTACAACTTGTCCTTCTCTCCACAGCAAAAAGTGGTGCGCTACTTCCCCACCGAGCGCGGCCAGCCCGTTCTTCATGGACAGATCACGCTGACTCTGACCAGCCATAAGGTGGCCGACACGCACGTGGAGAGAGTCATCTCGCTGCAGTACAAGGACCAGAGCCTGAAACGCTCCATCATTCACCTGCAGTTCACCTCCTGGCCGGAGCTGTACGTCCTCCACGTTATTTGTACAACGATGAAAAGCTGAACCCGGGCCGAGCCACGAAATACACAGAGAGATGACATATGGGGGGGATGTTTTATCTGCCAAAGGATTCGTAGTTCTGTCCATCAAGTCTTAAGATTTACACAGCTCTGCCACATAGCACAGGCCTGTCTGCCAGGGGAGGAGACCTGATTTTTCTCTGCTGCAGTTCAGGAACACTCGCAGGTCTTGTCCCTCCCCCAAGCCTGTAACTGGACAGTGAAGGAGAAGAAAGAGACTGATGAGCTCCTCTCTCTCTCTTCTCTCCTATCAGCAGGTTTCTTCTTAGCACACGAGTACTGTATGTCCATCCGAAGCTTTTATTCTCAGTTTCGGTTTGATTGAGGAAGGATTAGAACCCATTAGGTTTTTTTTACTTCTCTCTGGGGCTCCATTAGAGAGATTTCCCCTCACTTCCTGTCCTGCTGAATGCATTTTACCAGACAGGAAGTGGTGGGGACTCTCCAGCAGCAGCCCAAACCGAAATGAAAAAAGCTTTTCTTTAGTGGAGTAGGAAAAGGCTCGGTCAGGTTTTTATTTCTGCTTGTGTCTCAGTTTCAGATTTTCCCTCACTTCCTGTCCGGTAAAACAGACCGCAGGAAGTAAGAGGAGAGTTTAGTAGAAGCCAGTCAGGGTTCCAGTCCTTCTGTACGCTCTCAAAAACGACAAAAAATAGATTTCTCCTCCATTGATGGACAGAGGAAATCATTAACCTTTCGGGTTATACTTCCGCCTACAGGAGGATTGGACGCTGGCAAACAAAAGTATTGTTGGCTAGGATAACCCCTCCCACTACCGGCGTGCCTCCCTCTTTTGGATGAGGTTGACCTTTGGCATGGTTGGCGTCTCTCTTCTTGGTCCTCGGGTATCAGGCGTAGTCCTCCA
>NW_017308007.1:19876-21505 GCF_000935625.1 Nanorana parkeri
CGGTGTGCAGGGGTTGGGGCTTTGGCCGGGCTCGGTGTGCAGGGGTTGGGGCTTTGGCCGGGCTCGGTGTGCAGGGGTTGGGGCTTTGGCCGGGCCCAGTGTGCAGGGGTTGGGTCTTTGGCCGGGCCCGGTGTGCAGGGGTTGGATTCGTGGGCAGACCTAGTGTATGTGGCATTAGGATGGGGCAGGAGTCAGTGACCAGACCTGGTGTGTGGAGGGGTAGGATGAAGGGGGGGGCGAAAAGCAGACCTGGTGTGTAAGGGTTGGGCCTAAGGCCAGGACTGGTGTGTGTTTGGCAGGGGATGGGGGGCAGTGGCCAGACCTGGTGTGTGGCAGGGGGGCCACTGACCATACCTCTGCTCACTTCATTTCCTTCAAGCCATGGTAATGTAGTTGCCACGTCACGCTGCTCATTGTTGTCACTCTGTGTGGTCACGCTGCTCATTGTTGTCACTCTGTGTGGTCACGCTGCTCATTGTTGTCACTCTGTGTGTAAATTACAACTTGTCCTTCTCTCCACAGCAAAAAGTGGTGCGCTACTTCCCCACCGAGCGCGGCCAGCCCGTTCTTCATGGACAGATCACGCTGACTCTGACCAGCCATAAGGTGGCCGACACGCACGTGGAGAGAGTCATCTCGCTGCAGTACAAGGACCAGAGCCTGAAACGCTCCATCATTCACCTGCAGTTCACCTCCTGGCCGGAGCTGTACGTCCTCCACGTTATTTGTACAACGATGAAAAGCTGAACCCGGGCCGAGCCACGAAATACACAGAGAGATGACATATGGGGGGGATGTTTTATCTGCCAAAGGATTCGTAGTTCTGTCCATCAAGTCTTAAGATTTACACAGCTCTGCCACATAGCACAGGCCTGTCTGCCAGGGGAGGAGACCTGATTTTTCTCTGCTGCAGTTCAGGAACACTCGCAGGTCTTGTCCCTCCCCCAAGCCTGTAACTGGACAGTGAAGGAGAAGAAAGAGACTGATGAGCTCCTCTCTCTCTCTTCTCTCCTATCAGCAGGTTTCTTCTTAGCACACGAGTACTGTATGTCCATCCGAAGCTTTTATTCTCAGTTTCGGTTTGATTGAGGAAGGATTAGAACCCATTAGGTTTTTTTTACTTCTCTCTGGGGCTCCATTAGAGAGATTTCCCCTCACTTCCTGTCCTGCTGAATGCATTTTACCAGACAGGAAGTGGTGGGGACTCTCCAGCAGCAGCCCAAACCGAAATGAAAAAAGCTTTTCTTTAGTGGAGTAGGAAAAGGCTCGGTCAGGTTTTTATTTCTGCTTGTGTCTCAGTTTCAGATTTTCCCTCACTTCCTGTCCGGTAAAACAGACCGCAGGAAGTAAGAGGAGAGTTTAGTAGAAGCCAGTCAGGGTTCCAGTCCTTCTGTACGCTCTCAAAAACGACAAAAAATAGATTTCTCCTCCATTGATGGACAGAGGAAATCATTAACCTTTCGGGTTATACTTCCGCCTACAGGAGGATTGGACGCTGGCAAACAAAAGTATTGTTGGCTAGGATAACCCCTCCCACTACCGGCGTGCCTCCCTCTTTTGGATGAGGTTGACCTTTGGCATGGTTGGCGTCTCTCTTCTTGGTCCTCGGGTATCAGGCGTAGTCCTCCA
>NW_017308007.1:21555-22467 GCF_000935625.1 Nanorana parkeri
CCATTGATCCCTAAGGCAGCTCTCCAGCGCCTTTGTCCCCAGTTCTTATCCACGTTGGCCTGTTGCTGTATTGCCCGCCCCCCTCAGTTGGACTGAGATTGGTCATCATGACAGCCGCCTTCCTGTGACCCTCAATGGATGTTGAGAGATAATAGGATTTTTTTTTCCCCGGGATAGCCCACCTTGGGGCATCTTTTCTTTGGTGTCCATTGAGGGTCACAGGTCACCACTCCCTCTGTGTTATGGTCATGGTCTCGGTACCGCTTTGCTACAAAACCGAAGCATGCTGTAAAAAGGGGTTATCCTGGGATGGCCTATAGCTTTTTTGTGTTACCATTGGACCATTCCTCCTGTAGGCGGCAGTATAACCCAACAGTTAAAGGAAAACTACGGTGTCAGTGTTTTTCTCCCATAGTTCTCCTAAGGGTAACGGGAGGACACAAACTAGCGTCCTCCCGTCACCCTAGGCTCAGTATATAGGGAGCTACAGCTCGCGGTATACTGAGACCGCCGCAGCCGGGACGGATCCTGATATTACAGTCGAGATCCACCCAGCTGCGTGATTGACAGCTGGCTCTGCCTATCTAGAGGCAGAGCCAGCTGTACCCGCCCCCTCACCCGTCTGTTCCGCCAGACAGCGCGGGAAGGGGGGGAATCCGTGCTGGGAGCCGCGAGTTAGTCACCGCTCTCTGCAGGGATAGATCGAGAAGTGAGCGGGCGACGGTATGTGTTCGCTCACTTCCCGATGTATTAAAGGAGAGCTATGAGGGGGGGAGGGGGGGTGATTTCCACTCACCTCATAGTCCTAGCCGACCTGTGACAATGAGACTGTCACAGGTCGGCTCAGTAGATCGGGAGGTGAGAGAACACATACCGGGTTCGCTCACCTCTTGATCCTGTCACGGCTCTCTG
>NW_017308007.1:23325-27798 GCF_000935625.1 Nanorana parkeri
AGCCGACCTGTGACAATGAGACTGTCACAGGTCGGCTCAGTAGATCGGGAGGTGAGGGAACACATACCGGGTTCGCTCACCTCTTGATCCTGTCACGGCTCTCTGCCGTGACAGGGGGAGGGGCTGGATTCCCCGCTCCGATCTGCCAGCGCTGACTGGCGGAACGGACGGGGGAGGGGGGGGGGACAGCTGGCTCTGCCTCTAGATAGGCAGAGCCAGCTGTCACTCACGCAGCTGGGCGGATTTCGACGTGAGCTGTAGCTCCCTATATACTGAGCTTAGGGTGACGGGAGGACGCTAGTTTGTGTCCCCCCGTTACCCTTAGGAGAACGATGGGGAAAAGCCCTGACCCCATAGTTCTCCTTTAAGCCGACCTATGACAGTCTCATTGTCACAGGTCGGCTGGAACTATGAGGAGGAGTGATTTTCACTCCCCTCATAGTTCTCCTTTGAATGATTTCCTGTGTGTCTCGGTGGACCCCAAGAAAAGGATTTGACTGCGAGTACATAATTCCTATATTCCCCTTGGAGACGGAGATCTGGAGAGATGACGGGAAGATGTCGGTGTTTCTGAGCAGAACGTGTCTTCTTTTTCTTTCAGCGGACTTCCGGACAGTAAAGGAAACTTGCTGCGATTCATCCAGGATGTCCATAAACACTACTTGCACCAGCGTCCCCTCCACATGCCCATTGTAGTGCACTGCAGGTGAGTGGCTCTCTCCTCCCGCCCATCGTCCCTGTACCTGGAATGCATCCTATGTAAGTCCTGATGTTACGTTTTTTCCTTCTCCTGTAGCTCTGGCGTGGGGAGGACGGGAGCTTTCTGCCTCCTATACGCTGCCATGCAGGAGGTGGAGGCCGGGAACGGAATTCCAGACCTGCCGAAGCTGGTGAATAAGATGAGGCAGCAGCGGAAGCACATGCTGCAGGAGAAGGTACGCCGCCGCTCGTCCGAAGGGGCTTCCTCGGGGTGTGAAGTGTCTGATGTGCAGATCTTATACGGGGGGGACATGTATGGGGAGTCGGGTATTGCCCTGGGGGGGGACATGATGCCAGACGGGACCGGTGTAAAGCCGGCCATATACTTTTTCTTGTCTCGTTCGGCCCCGGCAGGAAATCACTCGCTTCCCCCATCTACGTGATACAGTCTGGATGGGGGAACCTCCCCTGCTGGCTAGTTACTATTATACAGGATTTATGGAGCGCCAACAGTGTGCGCAGCGCTTTACAATATAAGGAAGACATTACAATCACAAAACAAGATGGTAAGGAGGGCCCTGCCCCTGAGAGCTTACAATCTAAAAGGGGAGGGGCCAGTGATACATGAGGAGGGAGCTGTGTGGGGATGAATTGTTTGAGAAATTGATGGTTGAGTGGTTAGGTTGAGGTCGGAATGGCTTCCCTGAAGAGATGAGTCTTAAGTATTGGCTGCAGTCACTGTTCAGCCAGAAATTCTCCACCCGACTTCTACAAAAGACATTTTAATAATCGGCCAATGCAGCAGAAGACGGCCGAAATCCACCCATGCATCGCGGCTAGCCAGTGGCGTAACAATCGCCATAGCAACCCAGGCGGCCGCTATGGGGCCCGTGCACAGGGGGTCCGGCATCCCTCTGATGCCGCCTGGGTCGCTATGGCGTCTCGGGTGCTGGCTGTCACTGACATAGCTCAGCAGCTGCTGTGAAGGAGAACGTTCCCCCCTCAGCCCCTGCTGAGCTGTGTCAGTGACAGCCGGCAGATGCGGCAAAATAGGCCGGTTACACCGGCATTTTCAGTAAAGGAGGCGGGGCCCGCCTAACAGCAACCCCGCCTCCTCATCACTGGCCAGCGATATAAGAGCAGGTGGGGCCAGTGATGTAAGAGGAGGTGGGGCCCGTCGATAGAAGGAGGCGGAGCCCAGGAACGGAAGAGGAGGCAGGAGCCCGGCGGCGGCGACAACGGAGGTGACAGGTAAGAGGCGTACAGCGCAACTGAGACCTTGCAGAGCCCACCATAGAGAGTCTATGGTGGGCTCTGCAAGTGGCATAACTAGCAATCACGGGGGCCCCATACAAAATTTTGCTATGGGGCCCTGTGATTTCTAGTTACGCCCCTGCGGCTAGCGTTAGAGTATTGTCTCGCAGCGATGTTTCATGAAGATGGCTGTGTGCCGCCTTTGGGCTTGGGCTGATGCCGTCAGTCTGAGACACTTCTAAGATCAATCGGAATGAATTGACCTCCTTCTGACTTGCTTCAAGTGGCTTTTACGTTGCCAAAGCCTTGAAGCCGCACAGGCCCCAATACTCCCTTTATCATTAAACCCCCAAAACGCTGAGGAGTTGATTATTTGGTATTTGAAGTCTTCCTTCGTCTTCTCCCAGATACATCTAAAGTTCTGCTACGAGGCCATTCTAAAGCACGCGGAACAAGTTCTGCAGAGACACGGGGTCTTCACCCCCTCATCCAGCAAGCCACAGCCCGCTTCCTCTCAGAAGGTAAGTGCATGCAGGAGGTGGCTGGAAGGGGAAGAAAGGCCGGAGAAGGGAGGTGGAGGGAGATGAGGGTCTGGAGGAGAAAGGAGGATATCTGGGAGGGGAGGTCAATGGCTGGAGATGAGAGAGAGCCTGCAGGAGAAAGCATGGTATTTTGGAGGGGAATGCGGGTGGCTGGAGATGAGTGCCTGGAGGAGAGAGGCGGGGCTATGGAATGGGAAGGCGGGTGGATGGAGTCAGGTGCCTGGAGTAAAATTGCGGGTAGCTGCAAACGAGTGCCTAGAAGAAAAAGATGGATGGCTGGACATGAGAGCCAGGAGAAGAAATGCGGATGGCTGGCGGAGAAAGGAGTCTGGAAGGGGGAGGCGGGTTGCTGGAGATAAGTGCCTGAAGGAGGAAGGTGAGTGTCTGGGAGGAGAGAGGCGGGTGTCTGGGAGGAGAGAGGCGTGTATGGAAGGACCCCAAATCATAAATTGTTACCGGGTTAGAGGCAAATAGTTGTCGGCAGAATTGGCTTTGAATAACTTTACTACATAGACAAGAAAATTCTGCCCAAATATCAGGTGAACCCGTCCTTCCTCCCGAGCAGGAGTCCCAGATCTACTAAGCTGTGACTCCAGATCCTGTTTGTTCCTGTTTTGATAAATCTCCCCCATTGTATTCTAGGACCTTACAAGGTTAATACAGGATCGTATTCAGTATGTGAGCGTGTTTTTATCTCTCGCACACCTTTTATTTATAATTTTGTCCTCCATTACACGCAGGTCAAGCTGTCCAGCAACATCGTGCTGGGACAGACCATTTAACCACCGTGACAGGGGAGGGGCTGGATTCCCTCCCTCCCCTGTCCAATCCTCCAGCGCTGACTGGCGGAATGGACGGGGGAGGGGGCGGGCACAGCTGGCTCTGCCTCTAGATAGGCGGAGCCAGCTGTCAATCACGCAGTTGGGTGGATCTCAACAGTAATGTCAGGATCGGTCCCGGCTGCGGCGTCTCAGTATACCGCGAGCAGTAGCCCCCTATATACTGAGCTTAGGGTGACGGGGGTACGCTAGTTTGTGTCCTCCGGTTACCCTAAGGAGAACTATGGGGAAAAACACTGACCTCATAGTTCTCCTTTAAGGAGCGTTAGCTGGACTCGTCGTTGTCAATGTGCATCAAGTAAAAGACAAAGACTACTCTATCTAGAGGGCGACAAGGCTGCTCTGTGATTACACGGCGGTGTTGTCACCCTGTTACAGGAAGTGGTAGTATAAATCTTCTGTCGGACTGGAGAGGTAATAAAAGGATATTTTGGGGTATTAATAGGAAGTTCCGTGTTTAGTGTTGGTGACGGAACGCATCTTAGATGTCATTTATTTTTGCCCGGAATTCCCAACTGACCCTTCCATTTCCCTTCCAGACGTACACCGTGCTGGACCCGCAGGACCTTGTGCTCGGAGGGGATATGACCATCAGCTCCATCCAAGCGACCATTGCCAAGCTGAGTATTAGGCCGTCCTGCGGCAGCCCCGAGGCCGCCAACCATTACCCGCCATCTTCAATCCCTGCCGTAAGCGAGCAAGCGACAATGGAGTTGTCGCAGCCGGTCCTTCCCCCGACCTCCTCCCAGCCGGATCTCATCGCGCAGACGTACGTAGAGCCGGCTCCATCTCCGATCCCGCCTCTGCCCGCTTCCAATGGCCCCGCCCCCGAGGTCCCCGCAGAAGCCATTAACCATCATGCAGTGGCCTCTGAAGATGCCGGACCGGAGCCCGGCGGCGCCCCCCCCGCGCCGCCCTCGTCCTCTCTGAACCTGCTGGCCGCTCTCACCCCGGAGGCCTTCAACCTGGACTCCTCCCAGCGGGGGAAGCAGAAGATGAACAAGCAGAGCTTCCTGCAGCCTCAGAACGACGGCGGCCTGGCCCGGGGGGGCAAGACCGGCGACGACCCCCTGAGCATGCTCGACCCTCTCTGGACACTCAATAAAACCTAGGCGCGGACGTCTCTCTTGGAGTCGCAT
>NW_017308007.1:27875-31167 GCF_000935625.1 Nanorana parkeri
TACAATGACTGCACATCTCTAGTCTCTCCATGACGGCCTTAAGATGTAATTGTGGAGCATCTGCTGACCCCGGAACACAGAAGGTTCACCGAGATCCTCCTCCTGACACGTTTCACCTAAGCAAGGATCAGCCATAGACCTACTACTGAACCCCGGCTGGGTGAAGTGCGTCAGCGTGAGGGGGGGTCTCGGTGGACCTTCTGTGTTCAGTTCAATAAAGTTTATTGAAGCTGATGTCATCAGAGTGCAGCCGGTCTCTTTGCGTTTTGGGGAGCTGGGCAGAGCATGATGAAGCCCCCACCTTATCCATGGATGTGGGCGGAGTCGGGCTAAGGAGCAGCTTCTGATCTGCTGACCACATCTGGTTATTAGGAGCCGGTGAGCCGGGAGAGAGTTGGCTGCACTCCTTGCTTTGCTCAACCCGTAATCCTCCAACAAGATATACTGGATGCCCCCCCAACCCCGGCATGCATGCCCAACTCACCGGAATGGGACTAATGTAGCACTTTTATGGTCACTCGGCGAGGACCATGCGTGCCGCGAGGACCATGCGTGCCGCGAGGACCATGCCTTACACTACACTAAATGAACTCCCTCTGTGTGCATCATCACCTTCTGTGTCCGCCCCGCTGTCCGTGTGTGTGTCACCGTGGAGCCCGGTCCGGGATCTTCCACTCGCAAAAACTGTTAAAGCGAATCGCGCTCTTACCTGTTCTCCCCCCCAAAAAAAACTTGCAGCGAATCCTCTCCAATGTTCAAACTGTAAATTTGCATCTCCACAATATAAACCCTTTGAAGCTGCAGCAGCCACCCTGACCTAGTCTTCATTTACTGTCTGAGTGACTTCAATCGTCATCAATCCCTTCTCCTCCTGATCTGTACTGTTGTTGATTTTGCTTCTTAAAGTTGTTATCTTCATTTGCCAACAATCATTTCTGGCTGTTTGTCATAGGTGGGCGGGATCTTTGGGGAGGGCGTCCGTCTCTGTAGCGCTGTTCCTGAGCGTTGTATGACGGAACACATCCGTGTCCTCCCTGTGGACATGCATGCTCAGACCTAAGCAATGCGGGCTGCTGATCGGTTGCGTGAGTGTAATTAAAAAAACTTATCAGCAGAATGCACAGCTACCGCCTGCAGCGGCCAGCAGAGGGTGCATGTCTAGAGGGATGCCGGGGGGTGCGTCCTTTTATATCATGCTCCAGGCAGGGGGCGTGACCTTTCCAGGAGCATGGCAGCCCCTCCCACCAAACATGATCTTACGGAAAGACCTAGTGATGACGTCACTGGTTCCCGAAAAAGAGGTTTTGCTTGATCAGGATGGGGGAGGGGAAGTTATTTTATGGGGACTGGATCAGAGCATGCAACCAGGTACATCCAATCCCATCGCAGGTCGGGTTCCTTGTGCAGGATCCAGAACCACCCCGTCCATGAAGCCGGTGAAGGGGGATCGCTGGTTGTGATGAGATTGTATCAGCCCGGATACAAAACAGCCAATGACCACCCGGGATGAGGACGGAGCTGAAAACCTGGAGCCAAGCACCGCCCCTTATACGGTTTGGGTACCGCCCCCTTCCGCAGAACTCTCACCCCCCTTCACCGCTCTGATAAAAGGGCAGGGCCCTGAAACATGTCAGTGGTGGTGGCTTGGCTCTGGTTCACAACTCGGCCCCCATGTAGGAGATAATATTGTGCCTGGGAGGATCGGAGTCCCCGCCTGCCGGAGGGTGAGGATCGGAGTCCCCGCCTGCCGGAGGGTGAGGATCGGAGTCCCCGCCTGCCGGAGGGTGAGGATCGGAGTCCCCGCCTGCCGGAGGGTGAGGATCGGAGTCCCCGCCTGCCGGAGGGTGAGGATCGGAGTCCCCGCATATGGAGAAGACAAGGGGGGAGTGTAATCCTGGCCTATGATGACAACGCTGCTCCTCCATAGATACAGCACGGTGAGTCAGCGTTGTCACCCGAGGACAGGAAGTGTGTCACTGGCAGGATCACCGGGAGAAAAGGATGAATGAATCCGTGGCATCCAATGACGGGCACGCTGCAGCATGTGACATTTTGGTGGCGTAAATACACTTTAGGCCCCTTTACATTTTTGTGACGCATTATCGCATTTTCCCTTTTGAAGTAGACATCTGTCACGGTGACTGACCAATAGGAAGGCTCAGGAGTTGGGCTGGGCGGAGGCCAGAGTGGGGATTGGCATGTGACTTCAGCCGCCTGTCGCTCTGGAACATCTGCGGATAGTTTGCCCCGAAGGTCATCGCCGCTCATGGATTGTTTATTCATCACAAGCTCGGCTTGACTTGCCCGGTGACAGGTCCTCTTTAGCGCTACCTTCACCTCCCCCTCAGCACCATTTGTCTTCCGGAGCCCTAGGAAATGCTTATGTGTATGTAAGAGAATGGGACCGCCCCCTTCCTTCTGCAGTGCGGTGCTCAGCCAATCATCGGCCTCCCAGCCTTGTCACATGGGTGGCGGGCGGGCAAGGTCATCACATAACTGAGTGCTATCAAGAGAACCTGTCCCCCCGCTGTGGATGCACAATGGAAGGAAGATGGGGGCTGCCATTGCCGACCACCTTCTGAACATGCTAGTTCCCCGGCTGTGCGGTGACGTCGAGAGTGGGCGGTCCCGGCGGGACGTTTAAATACCGAACCTCTGGCTGCTGCAGCTGGAAGTCATTCATTTAGTGGAGATATCCCTCCTTGGTTGCTAGGATGCTGCCGCCCTCCAACCAAAGACAAAAGCAAAATCATGTCGTCCCGTCCCCCCCCCAAAACAAAAAACAACCCCCCAAATCCATACCAGACCCTTATCCTAGAGAGAGGTCTGGTATTGATTTTAATGGGGTACGCCACGCAGAATAAAACACAACGCATGGTTCCCCTTCCAGTGGCGTAACAATCGCCATAGCGACCCAAATGGCCGCTTTGGGGCCCGGCCAGGACATCCCCCTGATGCCGTGCGGGCCGGCTGGGTCGCTATGGCATCTCAGGCCGTCACTGGCGGCTGTAAGGAGGAACCTGTCGCTGTTCAGATCACCAACATCCTGTCATCCGTGCAGCGGCGCGTTCCTCCTCACAGCCGCTGCTGAGTCAGTGACAGCCGGCAGCAGCTGCGGAGGAGGAAGGCTGGGCCCGGCGTCAGAAGCGGAGGAGGCGGGCCCAAGGATGGAAGAGGAGGCGTGACCGGGTGATGGAGGAGGCGTGGCCTGCCAGCGACCATGGAGGCGGACAGCGGATCGGGGCTGACAGATAAGAGATGTGCAGCCCACCTGAGACCCTAGGGAGTCTAT
>NW_017308007.1:32069-50028 GCF_000935625.1 Nanorana parkeri
CCATAGGGAGTCTATGGCGGGCTCTGCAGGGTCACTCTCAGGTGGGCTGTTTGGGATCTCAGGTGGGCTCTGCAAGAGGCGTGGCTAGAAATCACAGGGCCCCGTACATAATTTTGCTTTGGGGCCCTGTGATTTCTAGTTACGCCCCTGGTTCCTTCCAAATTCCATACTGCACTCTTATCTCAGTATGTGGTCTGGCTGGGCAGGAAAGAGAGAGGCAGAGAGCACAAGCCGGAGGGTGTTATATTAAAGTTCCACCACTAGGGGGACTCGGAGTCACCTGGAGGGTGTTATATTAAAGTTCCACCACTAGGGGGACTCGGAGTCACCTGGAGGGTGTTATATTAAAGTTCCACCAATAGGGGGACTCGGAGTCACCTGGAGGGTGTTATATTAAAGTTCCACCACTAGGGGGACTCGGAGTCACCTGGAGGATGTTATATTAATGTTCCACCACTAGGGGGACTCGGAGTCACCGGGAGGGTGTTATATTAAAGTTCCACCACTAGAGGGACTCAGAGTCACCGGTAGGATGTTATATTAATGTTCCACCACTAGGGGGACTCAGAGTCACCTGGAGGGTGTTATATTAAAGTTCCACCACTAGGGGGACTCAGAGTCACCTGGAGGGTGTTATAATACATTTCCACCACTAGGGGGACTCAGAGTCACCGGGAGGGTGTTATATTAAAGTTCCACCACTAGGGGGACTCAGAGTCACCTGGAGGGTGTTATAATACATTTCCACCACTAGGGGGACTCGGAGTCATTCATAAAGAAACATCTACACTGCAGATACAAAGTAGCAATATAGAAAATGAATTCCAGGAAGTGATGTCACAAGAATGTTACAATCCCAGTAAATAATGACGTCACCCAGGAGGACAGAGAGAGAATAATGAATAAAAGAATGAATCGTCCTAGAACGCGTCCTGTGTGGGCTGAGTGATCAATGGATGTGATTATAGATTGTATACTGGGATGATTTATATTTTATTCTGTGTGATACAAATAAGAAGGGGAACCGTATCAGCTGGCCCTGTGCCAGCTTCAGACCTCCGTGTGCAGTGAAGGAATGTTCTGTAAAAGGACTGTGGTTCCCCTTTAAGTGTAGACAGCTGGTGTCCTGTCAGTCATGTGACCATTCCCCGTTGGGTGCAGCTGATACTTCCAAAGCCGGTACAAAGGAAAGCTGACAGAAAAATGGACACTTTGTATCAAGTTTATTCATTCCCTGGATGTGTTACATTTCCATGTGTCAGGACGCCAAAGTACATCAGCGCTGGATTGTCTGAGCCCGCGTGGTTTCCCGCGCTGACCTCTGCAAACACTCAGCCGGGGACATGCGCTCATTATTCCGGGGTGACACCGGCGGACGGTCTCCTGCTGGAACCTCCGGCCTGGAACGCGGCTCTCGGTGTAAATCTGAGATGTAACGAAGCGTCCTAATCCAATCACGGCGACCGCGGCTCAGCGCCCTGGAGACAGAGAGGTCTGTGAAGCGTTTATGGCATCGGAGCGAACGTACTGACCCGGCACAGATCTGCCAACCAACCGCGACGCCTCGTCCGGGCCGCCCGCGCAGGATCCTAGAGGAATGGCGACTCGGAATATTCCCCAAAATATATCCAGTGTGTGCGGACCAGGCCGGAATATTCTCCTACTGTGATAGAGCTCTGATCCGGGGGGGGCGGGGGGGGGGGGGACTTTCCTGTGCACAGCAGACTTCCTGTCTGGGGAACACTGCTGGGTTTCCTCCCCAGCCTGACTGTCCCTGGCCCCGCCCCTTTCATTCTTAGGACTACAGTCATGGAGGCTCAGCATCACTTGTGGGTGTAACCTAGCATGCAAATTCAGGCTGCCTGGGACCGCCCACTCCTCCACACTGATAACCACCTATCAAGGCATTTTAAATATTTGTATAACTCCTCCCAAGAGCCCGCCCACTGCTTGTATCAGGACTGAGGCAGGGTGCTGTGATGTTTTCAGAAAGCTGTGTACAGCACCCTGCCGGCCCCTCCCACCAGCCACGATCTACCAGCATTGCGTTGCACTCTATATAATCAAATCGATTGATTAGCCTGAAGAAGTAATTGTGATTGGATAACAATCAATTCAAAAAAGCAATCAAGAGGCTCCGACGGAAGCTGATCCTTGCGGGCACGCCCTGCACACGTCGCTGAACCTTATTCGGTGTCTCTGGGATTTTTTTTTTGCTGCACAATTTATGAGGAATAACAATAAACGTGAACGCCGCGGCGGTGTCGGAGAATTTGGGTCTTTTCAGGACAGGAAGGAGTCGTGTTGCTCCAGATTGGTGCTAATTAGCTGCAGTCTCAGCGGACGCGTTGGAGGTGATGGCGGGGGGGATGGGGGGGGCGTCCTGTCATTTCGTATTATGACGCCCCTCTGGTTCCGCCGTCCTGTGATCCTGACACACATTCGGCACGTCTGACGCGGGGAAGCGTACCGTCTGCCAGCATCTCCAGCTACACATCGATTTCCATCTCCCTCCGGTTGCTATGGCAACACAGCATCCGTCCGACCTTGAAGCAGACGTATTAATGCAAACGGCGGCCCCAATACTGCGAACGCCGAGCGCACTTCCCAGAATCCCGCCGGAACAGCAGAGAACAATACATGAGCATTTACCTGTATCAGACCCGGGGGATAGGCGGCGCAGGCTGCAGCCTACGGGGGGAGGGGCGTTAGGGGGCAGAAGAGTTTGCATCTTTTTTATTTCACTTTTTTTTATATAATTACATTTTATCGGAAGAAATATCAGAAAATGAACATTTCTCTATATTGGGAATCCTCCGATAAATATTCCGAGTCTCGGGATCTCTATATGCGGAATCCTTCGATCAATATTCCGAGTCTCGGGATCTCTAAATGCGGAATCCTCCGATCAATATTACAATTCTCCCCCTTAACTATTCTTCTCCCCTGATCTTCTCCTCTTCTGGTCTGCTCTGATCGTAATGGTGGGATCCCCACCAAACACTTCTCCACCTCCTTATGCACAGATCGGTGATTGCTACAAGTATGCCATGTTTGTTATAATGTCATCTGTTACGCAGCAATACCAATGTCTACATTACTGTATATGCACGCGCACGATGTTCGTGTTAGTGCATCGTTTATTCAATGCATTACTGAAAAATAAAAACTGTTTTGAAACTAAAAAAAAATACCACAGTGGTTGACGGTAGCAGGGGTTCAACATAGACTTGAAAAACTTAATGCAAATAAATCAATAGGACTGGATAACCTTCACCCCAGGTTACTGAGAGAACTCGGTCATGTTATAGCAAGACCATTATTCCTCATTTTCAATGACTCATTAATGACTGGAAGGGTACCAAGTGACTGGTGTAAAGCAACGGTAGTACCGATATTCAAAAAAGGCTCAAGATACCAACCTGGGAATAGTATGCAAACTGTTTGAATGTTAAATTACTATTTGGTGGATTTTGTTCTTGACAAAGGTATAATAAGTGATAATCAACATGGATTTATGAAGGACCATTCTTGTCAGACCAACCTACTAAAATTTAAGAAGAGGTGAGTAGAGATCTGGATGGAGGGAGGCCAGTGGATGAGTTATATCTGGATTTTGCAAAAGCATTTCATAAACGCTTAATACACAAACTGAAATCTATGGGCATAGATGAAATGGTGTGTACATGGATAGAGAACTGTACATGGACAGGAACGTGTCCAAAGAGTATTGCTAAATGGCTCTTTTTCAAAATGGGTTACAGTAATGAGTGGCGTGCCCCAGGGTTCTGTGGTGGGCCCAATACTATTTAACCTGTTTATTAATGATATTGGGGAAGGTGTTAATAGCCATGTATCTGTGTTTGCAGATGATACTAAAATTGGGAGGGTAATAGACACGGACTTAGACATTATAACATTACAGGGGGACCTGGATAAAATAGGGGAGTGGGCAGTGATAAGATGAAGTCATGATTTCATACAAGATGGAGTCAGATTTTGAACAGAAGATGAACTCATGGCTGGTTGATTCTGTAAACATGTTTTTGTGTCTCAAGAATCTCAAGAATGGACATTATCTCATTTTTGCTTGTTATTCCAAATATCTAGTAATTAAGACAAAACAGGAAGATGTTGATTCATGGTTTGATGTCAATATATGCAGTGACAGGTCAGGGTGACCGTTACAGCTGGACACTAACCTCATAATAAACTGTCATGTACTAATACATTTATTGTTAGTTAGGGAAACTTATCAGCAACTATGTGGCGGATGAGGTTCAGTGTTGGAAAATGTAAAGTAATGCATTTTGGGGGTTAAAAACAGGCAAGCGGAATACACATTAATGGGTACTTCACTAGGGAAGTCAGAAATGGAAAAAAAGTTGGGGGTCATAGTTGACCGCAGATTGAATAACAGCATGCAATAACAGGCTGCAGCAAACAAAGCTAGCAGAGTACTGTCATGCATTAAAAAGGGAATGTTCTGTAGAGATTAAGCAATAATTTTGCCACTTTATAGATCACTGGTTCAGCCACATCTTGAGTTCAGTTTTGGTCACCTATCCACAGAAAGGATGTCCTGGAGCTGGAGGGAGTCCAGAGAAGGGCAACTAAACTAATTAAGGGGCTGGAGGATCAAAGCTATGAGACAAGGTTACTAGCTTTAGACTTGTTCACGCTGGAAGTGAGGAGATTAAGAGGGGACATGATTTCCCTAGTGCCCTAACAAGGACTAGAGGCCACCACCTAAAATTGGTAGAGAAAAGATTTAACCACAAACGGTGTAGGGGCTTCTTCTCAGTCAGAGTGGTTACATTTTGGAACTCTCTGCCACAAGCAGTGGTATTAGCAGAGGGGTACAGGTACTCTTAAAACCTTAGACCCAAAGGGACTCATATACATATATACAGTATATATACATCATATGCATATATACACATATGTACACACACCACACACACACACACACACACACACACACAAAGGTTGAACTTGATGGACTTTATTCAACCTCAAATACTATGTAACTACCGTGTTTCCCCGAAAATAAGACACTGTTATATTTTTTGTGGCTCAAAAAAACACACTAGGTCTTATTTTCGGGGTAGGTCTTTTTTTTAATGTATAACATTTCAAAGTTAATGCAAATCCAAATTAAATAATCCAAAATGGCAAAGTTAAGAATAGGGTGATCAGGGCAATCAGGGGTGCCATACCTTTGCAAGAGCAATTTGGTAACCAGAATGAGTGAAGTGCACTTTCACTATAGATTCCTCACAGGCAGAGTGCATTTGGTATCACTCCGCCTGTGACAGGAGCCGGCGCTATAGAAGAAGCATCGGCTTATGCGGCTCTGCTCCCTGCGCTGCTGCCTTTGGCTTAGTTGGCACCGCTGATTCTCTCCCGTGGCTCTTCAAGTTCCCCCTTATGCCACCACCGGCCCTGGGAATGGTCACAACTAGGTCTTATTTTCTGGGTAGGTCTTACATTTTAGCAGTTCCCAAAAATGGTACTAGGTCTTAATTTCGGGGGAGGTCTTATTTTCGGGGAAACAGGGTATGCAAGTCCTTTGGAGATGGTAAGGAACGCAGCAAGTGTGATAGTTGTACTCTGCTCCAAAATCTCAAGGGGTTCCACTGGGGATCTGACGACAATTCCTCCATGGAAACCCAGGTATCCCAAAAAAAATTTTTTTAACATTATTCCGATTTTATTGTTTTTGCATAAGAAAGTAGAAAGGCACAAACATTACAAACATTGGTACAGAGAGTTCCAGAGAGTTCCAGCGAAAATGAACAGAACAACAGTGGTCAATTACATTTCACCAACGTGTTAGAAGTCAAGTTCAGGCTCTCTGTACTAGCACAGATGTAAAGACCATAGAAGAGGTAAGTAGAAGAGGAAGTACAGATAGAGCATAGGAGAAAGTGGAGGAGAGATTTGAAAAGGGGTGGGGAGAGGGTGGGGCAGCATCACATCTCATTGATGTATATGGTATTCTAGTAGTTGGGAACCCTTATATGACTAGAACTGCACACACTCGCGTGTGTTGGTTTGTCCAATGCTGGTGCGCCATGAGTTTGAACCAGAGCAAAAGCATACGATATAGTAAATGTCAAATCTGTGAGAGAGCCAGAAGATATTCTGGGGTTTGTTTAAAAGAAACCTAGGGTTTCCATGTAGATTCATACGTGGCTTGTCGGTCAAGTTTGGCAGAGGTTAATTCTTCCATCAATCTGTAATATTCAATTCTATTGAACCATTCCTTCAAAGTTGGGGTGGTTGGTTCCAGTGTAGGGGAATCAGTGTCTTAGCGGCATTAAGGAGAGGTAGAATCAGCGATCGTTTGTAGACTGACATCGGGATATCACCTATGTGTAGGAGGCAATACTGTGGGTCTAAAGGCACTGATATGTTGGTGATCTCTTTGATGTGGTTCACCCCCTGGTTTCAGAACATCTAGATTTTAGGGCAGGACCACCACATGTGTATGTAAGTGCCAGTAGCTTTGCACCCCCTCCAGCACATTTCTGTCCTGGAGGGATGCATCTTATGTACACGTTCTGGCGTATAGTACCATTGTGCTAGAAATCGGTATGTCGTGTCAGTCACTAAAGTACTGATATATAAAGCAGAGTTAGCTCGAAGAATTCGTTGTTTTGGGGGATTCAGTCCAGGTAGCTTGTAAGTCGCGTTCCCAGTGTTGCAGGTATGGTGGGAATAGTTGTGATTGGTTGTCCAGAAGAATCGAGTAGATTTGGGAGATTCCGTGTCGCGTAGGATCAGGGAGGGAGAATATGGTTTCAATAGGTGTCATTTCTGAGGTGGGTTGTAGTGGTCTTGGGAGTGTAGAGACAAAGTGGGATAGTTGCTTGTAGCTCCATGAGTCGAACGGGAACGTTCCCCATTGTTCCCGGAGGTGTTGTATCGTGTGCACACTGTCACAGACCTGGCAGAGTTGTAGTGGGGGGCATTCAGTCCAACGGAGGAAGCTGGGATTACACTGACCCGGCGGGAAGTATCCAGTAATGGGTAACAAGTGTCCAGTAATGGGTAACAAGGGGGAGTTGTATTCACCGATCAGATGGGTATAGACTGCATTGTATATAAGTGTGATGAGTTAGGGGAGAGGTATGTTGGCCCAAACCCCTGTAAATCTGAGGAATCCAACATATAGTAGATAAAGTCTGACCTGTAAGTGCTTCCTCTAGCTCCACCCATTGTTTGGTTTCGGAGTAGTAATTCCAGTCTAACATCCTATTCAGTGCAACAGCTTGGTACTACCTGGTAAAATCCGGCAGGGCTAGGCCACCTTGTAAGCGGGGCCGGGTCAGAACTCTATAGGAGATCCTTGCGGGAGAGCGGTTCCAAATATAACGGCTTAAAACCGATTTGAGTGTACGAAGAAAGTAGGGGGGTAGTTGTATGCAGACGGTTTGAAACAGGTACAGGGCCCGGGGCAGTATCGACATTTTAATCACATTTATTCTGCCCGTCAGTGAGATGTAGGGATGGTGATTAAGCCAGTTAGGGAGGTCCTTTTTGATGGTGTTAATTAGGGTCATGTAATTAGATATGAGTCTGCCAGCTGAAGGGCATGGACTCCTTCAGGGCTGAGACTATGTGGGGGGAGTGGAAATATTTCAGGGTTTTTAGTAAGATTCATTTTAAAGTTCAAGACCCGGCTGAAGCGTTCAAATTCCTGCAATAGGGAAGGTAAGGAGATCTGGGGTTGCTGTATGAAAAAGAGTATGTCATCAGCATATGCAGACAGTTTATGTTCTCTGTTACCAATTGTAATACCAGATATGCTTTTATTTATGTCTAATGGAGGGGAGGAGTTGTTCTAAGGAAAGGTCCTTTAAAAGAAACTAATTTAATTTCCATGGAGGCGGTGGTCGGATATCACCTGAGATCCGTAGGGAAGCAGTCACAGGAGCATGATCAGAGAGGGTGGCAGAGAGAATAGAAGTTTTATGTAGGGAGTCTAAGTGGTGGTGGTTTAGGAATATGTAGTCTATTCGTGTATAGGTATTATGTACAGGGGAGTAGGCAGTGTAATCCCGGTCCCGCAGGTGATGAATTCTCCAGACATCTATCAATTGTAGTGCTTGTAGTAGTGATTTAAGAGTGGAGGTGTCTGAAGGGGACATGGGATCTACCCGAAGAGGAGTCAAGGGAGGGGTCTAAATGTAGATTAAAATCACCAGCCAGGACTGTCGTTCCTTCTTGGTTGTTGATCAGGCCTTTGAGGAATAGGTATCTCCTGTCAGGATCTGCCATAGTGTTTACATGTTGAAATTGAACAATTTAGTGAATGCCGATGGCTACACCTCGAGAGTTGCTAGAGGAGGATGTGCTATATTGGGTAATAAGGGGAGGATAAACGCACTCAAGTATGATGGAATAGGTGCGTTTCCTGTACAAATGCCACATCGCAGTGGAGTTGTAATTCCCTTAGAAAGTGAAGTCTCGGGGTCGCATACGCACATCATCCTAAGATGGACGTCTAAAGGTCCCACTCCGCACCGCCTG
The DNA here is from genome assembly GCF_000935625.1 of Nanorana parkeri. NCBI lineage: Eukaryota > Metazoa > Chordata > Amphibia > Anura > Dicroglossidae > Nanorana > Nanorana parkeri. The sequence goes on from NW_017308007.1 coordinate 40,608, forward strand.
GGCACCGTTTTCACCCTGACACACTCCCTCTCTACGGCACGCAGGTTTTAACAAAACTGCTATCTTGCCCCTTACTTTCTACACCTGACCTCAGAAACCAAAGCTTTTTATGCGGTCCTGTGGACAGAAATCAGGTCGCAAATCCTTGTGTACCCGTCCTCCCAAGATGTCGCCTGACCCACTGGCTGCGGACAAAAACACTAGTCTTTCTGCTGGCGACTCTAACTCCACAGATGATAGCCTTTGCCAATACCCATCTGCTCTCACCTCACCTCCCGATCAGATGGATGAGACCCTCCTGCACAAATTTTGCTCCATAGTTCGTGAAGAGATAGCCATGGCTTCTCACAAGCTGTCTTCAGATCTGCTCCGCGAGATCAAGGAAATAGGACGCCATACAGCTTTGCTTGAACAACTCATAGACGACTCCACCACTGTCCTGGAAGGCCACGAAAAGGATGTAGACCTGCAGGCCAATCTTCTCTCCCTCACTGATAAGCTTGAGGACTTTGAGAACCGTGCTCGTCGCAGCAACCTGGGGGTGAGGGGTCTCCCAGAGACTGTCGAAGATCGACAGGGTACAACGACAGCCTTCTTCCAGGAACTTGCTCCTGATATGCCGGTGGATAGACTCGAATTTGACCGGATTCATAGGACACTAGCATCCAGACAACCCAATGGTCCTCCACGGGGTCGACAGGATCTTGCCTTTTTAAGGACTCCTTAATGACTGGTAGGATCCCCAGTGATTGGCGGAGGGCTACGGTAGTCCCAATATTCAAAAAGGGGGCTAGGTGCCAACCTGGGAACTATAGGCCGGATCACTTGCAGATCTTTGCAGATCCGTCCCCCGCCACGATTGCCAAGCGCCGCAGTCTGCGCCCATTCCTGCTTATACTTCAATCCCGCAATATACGGTACCGATGGGGCTTCCCATTCAAATTGTTCTTCTCCTACACGGGACGCCAGCTTCAAGCCTCCTCTCTTTTGGATCTCCGCAAGTGCTTCCTGGAAGTGGGGCTTGATCTACCAACTGCCGCTGCTTCCTCCCAGGCCTCGGGGGCTCCCGCCCGACCTAATTCCAATCACTTCTAGCTTCTCCTCATTCGGGTTGTAGCTCTCAGGCACTCCAGCGCCTCCAGTCTCAAGTTTTCCATGCTCCATCCAAGGGTTGAGGTGGCTCGCTCCGGACTCTTTCTGCCGATGTCGCAAGTACTCCCGTACAGGGATTTGCCATTGAACTTGCAGTCCCTACAGATGCCTCCGTGCTATTTACCTTAGCTTAGGATCCCTAGGATTGTAGGCCTAAGCTAGACTGTGACTGCGGATCCCTTCGCAATTCTGGCATCAGGTCCACAGTTTAACATTTATTTTGTTTCACCTCAATTTTTTCCATGTTACGTTATCGTTACACCTCCCTTGTGGGACCTTGGGACCTCCTTCATTACACTATGCAACTAAGGACTAGAAGGAAGGAACAAACAAAAAAAGAAAATACATATTTTTTTTCTTTTTTTAGGGGCCGTTGACTCATCCATTCCCATAGTTCTATACTTATATAGGCATACAATGGGGCCTGTTCGCAGTGGGTGGGGTCCGACACTTGCAGTACAGTGTGCTCTACCGCTTCTTTATAATTGACTGCAATCTGGAGGCGCTCTGTGGTGGGTCCGCTCTGTGCCCTGTTCCGCACTTGCTGTGAACTGGTCCTTAGACAGTTGTCGATAATGTACTCGCTGTTTTTATCTATATAGAACTCAGCTCATACATGTGTACTCCTTACTGTGGATTTGTCGATACCAACACATTTTTTTACTGCATATCCCGTGAAACCGATAGGAAAAACGTGTTTTTTATTTCTGTATTTGTTGTTTTCCCTACTCTTTTTATGTTACATAGTTAGTTACATAGTTAGTCAGGTTGAAAAAAGACACAAGTCCATCGAGTCCAACAATTACCCAATGTTGATCCAGAGGAAGGCAAAAAAAACCCCCTATAAAGCATGGTTTAATTTGCTTCAACAGGGGAAAAAATTCCTTCCTGATCCCATAAGGCAATCGGATATTCCCTGGATCAACAATCTCTGATGCTTAATATACCTCTAAGAACTCAATATCCAGTAATATTCTGTGCATTTAGGAATACATCCAGATGTTTTTTAAAACAATTACCGAGGTAGCTAGAACAAGCTCCTGGGGGAGTCTATTCCACATTTTCACAGTTCTAACTGTGAAGAATCCTTTCCGTATGCAAAGGTTAAACCTCTTTTCCTCCAGGCGCAAAGAGTGCCCCCTTGTCCTTTGCAGTGACCTTAACATGAATAATTTGGCACCAAGTTCTTTATATGGACCATTTATGTATTTATACATGGTGACCATGTCCCCCCTTATTCGCCTCTTCTCCAGAGAGAACAAATTCAGGTCAGCTGAGCTCCTTCGTGCCTCTTATGAGTTTGGTCGCCCTTCGCTGCACTTTCTCTAGTTACACAACATCATTTTTGTGAACTGGTGCCCAAAACTGAACTGCATATTCCAGATGAAGTCTTACTAATGCTATGAGTCTATGTATGAGTCTGGCGGTTGCTATTGAGCCACAAACTCATTGTGCTCTCTACCATCACTTGAATACTTTTAAGGTACCCTTTATGCATATTCCACCATTAGTTGCACTTTCCCAGGGATTGTTATTTTTATTGTCTTTCTCCTCCTTACTGACATTTGAACTGTTTTTTCTTGTCCCTATGTCCTTTCTCTTTCTACCTACGGCCAATGCTCACATTTATCCTTTTCCATGTGCATCATTCCTTTGCGGCCCTCTCTCTGCTCTCTCCTCCTCTCTCCTCTTTCTTACCTTTTCTCCTACCTCTCCTAGCCCAGGCGGTTCCCTGTACCCCCAATGTCTGCGATCCTCATCACGCTTATTACACTTGAGATGATCCAGCCTACTGTCACACCTTGCTGTGTAACAGTTTTTGGCCCTCCTCTCCTTGTTGGGCCCCTTTCTCTTCTTCCCTCTCCTCTCTCCCCTCCTCTGTGCCACGGAGAGTGTTTTCATCAGAATTCATTACCTCTACCTTATGTCACTTAATTGGCTCTCCCTGAATGTTCAGGGCCTAAATTCCCCTAAAAAGCGGGTTAAAGTATTCCGTTACCTTAGGAGACTTTGCATACATGTTGCATGCTTATAAGAAACTAATTTTACCCCCTCCTCTACACCCAAATATTTTGATGCCCACTATCCTCACGTGCCTCAGCCACAAAAACAGGGGGTCATGATTGCCTTCCATAAATCAAGTCCCTTTGTCTGCAAAAAACAAATCTCTGACCCAGCAGGAAGGTACCTGCTTCTTCAGGGATCTCAACAGGACACAGAGGTCAAGGTCCTTTCATATTACGCTCCAAATGTAAATCCGAGTCCCTTTCTTTCCCAAATGTGTACTCTACTGTCTCACCACGGGACAGGCGCCTTACTGATATGTGGAGACTCCAACCTCGTCTTGAACCCTAGTCTTGACAAATCGCCCTCTGATTCCACTCGGTCTGGCGACCCACAACCTTGTGGACATCTGGCGTGAATGCCACCCGAGGACTAAGGATTTCACATTCTACTCCCACCCCCATGGTTCCCATTCTAGAATTGATCACGCATTCCTACCCAGAAAATCCCTCTCCCTGGTCCAATCGGCCTCTATTCTTTCCGTTCCCTGGTCCGACCATAATCCACTACTTATTGTTTGTAAACCTATCTTACAACTCCCCTCTTCATCATCATGGTCGCTGAATGATTCCTTACTGTCTTTCGAACACATTGTTACGGACCTCCAACGCACATCTTTGGATACTTCATGCTTAACGATGGTTCTGTATCCTCCTCAACTATGCTATCATCATTCGTATTGCCTTCTCCCGTAAGAGAGATCGTCTCCAACGCATTCAAACTTTAGAAACAAAACTTGCTGGACCGTCTGCCAACAGGTTGGACACATTCCTGTGTTCGCAAAGTCATGCAACTGATACACCAAGCCCATCTCTGCTCTCGAGAACTCTTGTTATTATCCCTAGATATATGAAAAGCGTTTGACTCTCTTTCCTGGCCTTATTTAATCCAAGTCCTACAACACTATGGTTTTGGCACACACATTCTCTCCTGGATTAACGCTCTATACAGTTCCCCTCAGGCTAGAGTGAAATACTATGGCTTTGAATCCCTAGTGTTTCCAGTTTCTAGAGGTACCAGACAAGGATGTCCATTGTCACCGATCCTCTTAATCCTATCTCTGGAACCCCTGGCCAAAGGCATACGCTTGAATGTGGATATCAAGGGCCTGGAACTTGCGGGACATGACATCACATGATTATAAACATTACATGACATGATTATAAACTTTCTATGTTTGCTGATGACATGTTATTCTCCTTGACTTCACCTCCCTCCCAAACTTATTTAAATTACTAGACAACTTTGCCATCCTCTCAGGCCTCAGAGTTAACCAGTCAAAATCGGCCGCTATGTCTGTTTCGATAAATTAATTGTCACTTTCTTCTCTGACACCTTCCTATCCGTTCCGCTGGTCGCCCACCTTACCCTATCTAGGGATAACTCTGATGCCCCACTACCACACTCTATATCAGGCCAATTCCCCCCCCCTTTTTCCCACTTATCTTCCTTATTAGAATCCTGGCGTACTCACCCTATATCCTGGTTTGGGCGCATCCATGCTGTTAAAATGTCATACCTTCCGAAGTTATACGCGTTCCGTACTCTCCTAGTACCTGCCCATATTCTCCGCATTCATCAGAGGAAATTCTCCACTTTATATGGGGCAGGTCCAGGCCTAGGGTCAGCAAACACATACTTTTTGGGCCCAAACTGGCTGGAAGGTTGGCAGTGCCAAATATTCATAAATACATGGCAGCACATGTTGCACCCTTAGCCCGTTTGGGCGATTTGTCTGAAATCCCAGGTTAGGCGTTGCTAGACTTTTTGGACTGTGCCCCCCTTCACATCAACTCCCTCCCATGGGCCCCCACCCCACTCCGTCCTAAACCATTAGGCCCAGCCATGTCTCAGATATTCGGCTTCCATTTCTTGTCCCTTTCTTCCTCTCCTGCAACTTTCCCCGTCCCCACTCTTCCCTCCGGGCTGGAGCGTCCAGTGGTGGAGAGAGCATGGCTTTAATGATGTCTACTCCCTCCTCACCTCTGCAGGAATTAAATCCTTCCAAACGCTCTAAGAATTGCATTCCATTCCCTTACGTGAACACTATCAATACTTACAACTACATCACTTTATATCCTCCCTAATATGCTCACATCCCTCTCCTTATTCCTTGACCCCCTTCGAACGCAGATGTCGGTCCGACCCTCACAGTCCGGGTATGATTTCCCTTATGTATGCATCCTTGGTCTCTGGCTCCGCATCTCCTACACGTCCTTACCAAACTTAATGGGAGACTGAGATGGGAATCTCTCTATCGCCTGAGGATTGGCAGGACATATGGCTGGCCACGGCTCGAGGATCTCGGAATGTCCTTACCTTGGAAAATGTATATAAAGTCCTCTACCGCTGGTACTACACCCCGACTAGACTTGCTAGCTTTATCCCAGGACACTCTTCACAATCCTTTAGAGGATGTTCTGAATGGGGCTCCATGTATCATATTTTGTGGACCTGCCGGTGGCCAGTCATTTGTGGATTAGAGTATACAATCTCCTCCGGACCTTGACCTCCCTTGCTCTACCTAAGGATCCTTGCGAAGCTCTTCTTAACAAACCTAATCTTAACATACCGAAGTGGCACCGTTTCCTAATCGGTCATGTTTTCACCGCTACCAAATTGGTCATAGCCAAATCATGGAAATCCTCCATGCTGAGCTTTGAGGTGGTTAAACACAAAATACAAGGGATTATGGTCAACGAAAAATTTACAGCTATCCTGAATGATACCCACACGCGCTTCTTTAGAATTTGGCGACCTTGGATTTCCTATTTCCAGCCTTCCCGCTTTGATCCTGCGCTTTTGACACTTTAGATAATTCCGATCTGTATAACCTATAAACTCCCCTCTGTGGCTCTACTTTCCTCTCACCCCTTTCTTCCTCTGCCTTTATCTCCTTTCCTGTCTTCAGCATTGCTGCTCCTCCTTATTCCTTCATCTTGTTATTTTTTTTAATGTGTTTTCTTGGAGGCCTCTCGCTGGCTCCCATGCGATTGGCCACCCAAGTGGACCAGGTTATAAGGACAATGTACACCAAGTGGACCAATCTACCCTGGCACTTATCAATGCGTGACTCCACATCTACACTATTCTCCATTACCCAAACTGCTGTTATTACTGGTTTGATAATTGCTATAACTGGTCACTTTCAAGCAAGTTCTCTTCTGCCATAACTTCGATTCTGTATCTCACATATGAAGTGCCTTTTCTCTCTTTTATACATTGACACTGTTGTTTTTTCTGTGTTTTTACTCAATAAACACTTTGTGGAAAAAAAGTGACGTCTCTTGACAGGGGTGTTAAGTCCCCTGATGTTATAAGTCAGGATATTAAGGTCAGCCATCGGCATTCACGACATACAAACAAGCTATGCAGTACCAGTGATGCTAGGATGCCCACACCATGATATGGGAGATGGGACAGGGGGAGAGGGATTGTGGTTTCAGAAAAGTAAGGAAACACAGAAGAGGGAGATAAGTATAGAAAACATTCAAGAAAAACATAAAGCATGTGGAGCATGCTTCCATTGCCTAAGGCTAGGCAGTAAGCTTGTGGAAGCTTACCAGTGCTGGTATCGCATATTGCGGGGGACATGGCAGTACCACGCTGCAGCAAGCTGTCTCAGTGCTCCAAAAAGACAGGAGCAGGGACAGACCTCTGCCCATGAGGCGATGCGCCACCCACCCGCAAGGCGCAAAGATAGTCGCATGCTCCCGCCCAACTCAGAGGCGGAGCACGGCATTTAGTAAGGTAGGGTAACAACAGTGGCATTATCATTAACAGAACCGTTATTAAAACTTCCTGTGTATAACAAAAAAGAACAAGTAACAGGAATTCAGGTTAAAATGGATTAACTAAATAGCCGTTGCACTTATCCGTCTCTATCCCCAGGAAGCGATAGTAATGTACTCGGGTTATGAGGATATGGGGGAGTACAACTATACTGTTGTATAAACCAATTTCAATCAAATTGCAATCTCACCGTCCGACGGGGTTAGTGAAAGAAGTTCAAGGCTGGCGGCGATGTTGTTGTGAGGAAGACATTGCAGGTAGCCAGGACGCATCTGGTATGGGTTCCAGGATAGGAACAGCTTCTTGCCATCTAGGTAACTGGGGTGATCTGATGGACAGGATGTCGCAGAATTGAGCCAAGTCCTCCGGAAATCGAAGAACCGCCGTTTTCCCTTGCAATTAAGCAGGAGGGGAAGCCCCATCTATAGGCGACTCCCGCTTGTTGTATGACCTCCAAAAACTAGCGCAGAGCCCTGCGTCGAACCAGGGTGTCCCTGGCAAGATCTGGGTATATTTGGATGCGGGCACCGTTCACAGAGCTTCTTCAGGATGCCCTCCTTGTCAGAGTAATAGTGGAGTCGGTGCTGGAATGTACAACATTTTCATGTACGAAAGCTGCCGAACAGCTATCTTCAAATCTTGATGGCATTGCTCATCAAAGAAACCAACTGTGTGTTGTTCATGCCTGCAGGAGGCATGGCAACGGAGATGATCAAGGTGACATTCCTTCATCTGGACAGGACATCAAGCTTTGCACCCTGTGGTGTTGATAGGAGTGTATGCACATTGGGAAGACACACTCAAGATATCCTACTTTGCATATGAAGGTGACTGGCCATTGTCTAAAGATCAAAGGACAAGTTGTTGACCTAGGCCAAGGAATGATCTGCAGTACGATGGTGCCCCCTGCTGGAGGACTACAGTGCATGTGGACAAATATGAAGGACCATGCCGATTGGCCGAAAGACATTTAAGGGACATGCGGAATTCTGGGTAAAGGGGGTGTCGATGTATGTGTATGAATGGGTATAAAAGTCCGTGTGCAGCAATATTGCTCTCTCTTTGAGCCCCGCCAGGATATAGGAACCAGAGGACAGACTTGCTGTGTAAAGTATTCTCTTGATTGTCTTATTGTATCTGTTTGTATCTTTTATTATGTTTAGTTAGATTTGTGTATAAATAAATAAGACCATTGCTTCTTTTAACCATTGTATCGTTATCATCATTGGAAGCAGAGAATAGCAAGTTAGCCTATTTCAGGAAGCCAAGGCAATTTAGATATTACATTTGGCACCCCAGAAGCAGGAACGTAGAACATTCTACGTAGAATCCAATCCCTAATTTATTTTGTCTTGAGTTCCTAAAGCTGAAGAAGTCAAGACCTCTACAAGAGACACAGATCGAGATTCGCGCTGGTCGTGAGTTTGGAACCCTGTTTGAGGGATACTTAAAAGTTCTGTTAAACACTCCATCAGTGAGCGGACATGCATATCTGGTGAGTAAAAGTTTCTTATCTTGGGCTGGTGTATGTGTTACATATTGGTTTTTTTGTATTGTATAAGTTTTAGGCCTGTTTAGCTGTTCAGTTTGTGCCGGCAGTAAAGGGCTGATCACCCTGTGTTAACTGATGTACCCTGTAGATCTATAGGATAGAACCAGACATCTTTGAGGAGAAAGTGGGAAAATACATTGGTTTTTTTTCACATGAAAGGGAAGTAGCTTTCTGCTCCAATAGGAGATCCCTCTGGCCTAAGATCTGTAGTCCTAGTAAGGATTAGTGTGTGGGGGTAGCAGTCAGTTGTGTTAAGGAGACAGGAATATCTCCTTGGTGGACTATAAGGTCCAGGTTAACTTGGAACAGCTGTGTGTGTGTTTGTTTGTTTGTGAGTGTATCTGTCTGTAACTGCTTGTAATTGCGTATTCAGTGTAATTAACTAGTGTGCAGGTACTAGTTAGACAACTTTCATTGTGTCCTTCATTAGCATGGCAATGGAAGTAGTTGGAGATTTTCTTACAAAGCATGCTTCTGCTAGCTTCAGCACATGTGCAGATGATGCTTTGACCCATCAGTTTAATGATTTGTTAAAGCAATGTGATCTTCACAATGATCCAGTGAAGACTAAACCAACATCTAAAAAAGGAAAAAAAGCGAGAATGGCGAATGTTTTGAGCATGTTGTTGCGAATGAGAGAGATTGCAGAACAGAAAGAGCTTCAGTGGTACACTGAAAAAGCGCATCTAAGAGAACAGATAGAGAATGTTAGCAAGAATATTTCTGCAGTGGTTGCGAATGTGGATTCGAATTGTGGTGAATGTGATGAGCTGAGAGATGAGGTTGATCAACTGATTGAGCAAAATTGTGCTTTGGAGGATAGATGGAATGAGTGTGAAGAGCGATGTAAGCTGAGGGAAC
>NW_017308007.1:51346-55764 GCF_000935625.1 Nanorana parkeri
TAAGGATTAGTGTGTGGGGGTAGCAGTCAGTTGTGTTAAGGAGACAGGAATATCTCCTTGGTGGACTATAAGGTCCAGGTTAACTTGGAACAGCTGTGTGTGTGTGTGTTTGTTTGTGAGTGTATCTGTCTGTAACTGCTTGTAATTGCGTATTCAGTGTAATTAACTAGTGTGCAGGTACTAGTTAGACAACTTTCATTGTGTCCTTCATTAGCATGGCAATGGAAGTAGTTGGAGATTTTCTTACAAAGCATGCTTCTGCTAGCTTCAGCACATGTGCAGATGATGCTTTGACCCATCAGTTTAATGATTTGTTAAAGCAATGTGATCTTCACAATGATACAGTGAAGACTAAACCAACATCTAAAAAAGGAAAAAAAGCGAGAATGGCGAATGTTTTGAGCATGTTGTTGCGAATGAGAGAGATTGCAGAACAGAAAGAGCTTCAGTGGTACACTGAAAAAGCGCAGCTAAGAGAACAGATAGAGAATGTTAGCAAGAATATTTCTGCAGTGGTTGCGAATGTGGATTCGAATTGTGGTGAATGTGATGAGCTGAGAGATGAGGTTGATCAACTGATTGAGCAAAATTGTGCTTTGGAGGATAGATGGAATGAGTGTGAAGAGCGATGTAAGCTGAGGGAACAATCTATAGCCTCAATAGTGCAGAAGGAGTCTGCAAATGAGAAGGTAATTTCAATGCTAAGGGAAGAATTGAGTGAGTCTAGAGCTCGGCTGGTCCAGAAAGATCAGGACATTTTGTCTTTAAAATCACGGTCTATGGGCAAAGGGTACAACCATTGTTGTACTAATACCTGTGGGGCACAGGAGCGAAGAGACATAATGGCGGGAGAGGAGCATCCAGTGTATTCTGCTGATGACCCTGAAGTATCTCCTAACCCCAGTACATCTCTTTTCACTCCTGAGTCACAAAGGATTGGGCAAAGACTAGAAACTTTGCGTAGTAGCACTAACACCCAATCCACAGCACTCTCTATACAGGATCGTACAAATCTGTGCCAGATATTGGGGAAATTTGACACTAGTGCTTCACCCATAAGCCTCTTTAACAGATTGGAAGCTGTAGTGATGCAGTATAATTTGGGCAATAGGGATGCTTGTGCACTCCTTCGTGCATGGCTCCCATTGCAGCTGTGTGAAAAACTGCAGCCGCCAGTCAGTATTCACAAAGGTCTATCTCCTGAGATTAACTCAAATTGGGGAAACTCAGCGGATAGAATGAAGGAATTGCAACGCATAATGGGGGGAAGAGATACTAGAGGTACAAATGCCCTAGAAAATGCCAAATTTGGGAGGGGTGATGACCCAGTCCTGTTTTGTAATGAGTATTTGTCCCTGTATAGGGCCACATACAGTTCTCCTGATATGTCTCCTGATGACAGCATTTTTTTGTACTCTATGGCTAATAAATGCGACTCTTGCCGCCGGGACTCTGTTTAAACTTGTAGAGCCGACTGTCGGCTTTACAACAGAAGCGATTCTGGCGACTTAACTGTCGCCCAAATGACTAGAAGATCCGCAGGAAAGAACAGCAGAAACCGGGATCACATAAGGTGACAGCGGGACAGAACAAAGTACCCGATGTTACATTATATGGTTCTCTTTTCAAAGAACTACAGAATATAGAAAAACGGATGACAAACATCCCGGAGGAATTTAGAATCCCACCTCCAACCAATCCTTATTGTAAACCATAGGGATGTCAGGCCCCGGTTTTGTCCCTAGTATGTCATCTTCAAGGGGACAAATGAGGCAGACCACGTATCCAGGGGGCGGTAGGGGGCCATCGCACATACGGGAGCAGCCGTCAGTTTAACTAATATCAACCTAGAGAAGAATCCTACTGGCAAACAAATTTTCCTAAGAGGTTTTGGCGAACAGCTAGTACCCTCTGAGGAATCAGTACCTGTGCCAATTGACATCGGGAGGTTATGTGTGGAACACACTCTGTTTCTTTCCCCGACGCATGAAGGTACTATTTTGGGCTTTGATTTGATGAGGGCACATGGGCTTATTGTAGATCTCTGTAATTGGGTGCTGCGGAAAGGGTCTAGGTACAAAGGCAAGGTACACATGATTATGGACAGTTGTGAAATTGCATCAGTTAAGACCGATGACATCCTTGATCCACAGGCATTTTATACAAACAGGTGACCAGCTACTGGCTGAAATTTGGTGGCAACATGACAAAGTGTGGGCAACATCTAAGGCTCAATGCGGCAAAGTATCAAACATGATTGTTAAAATTGAGGGACCAGATCCCCCACCGCAAAAGCAATATAAAATTCCACCCGAGTCGATCCCGTACATAGAACGTACAGTGGAAAATGTATTGGCCCAAAACGTCATTAAAGAATGCCAGTCAAAAGCAAACGCAGCCCTCTGGCCAGTAAAAAAGGAGGTGGGCTGGAGGCCCACTTTAGATTTTCGTGCGCTGAACAAATGTACCCCATCAATTACAAATGTAGTCGCTAAGATGCCAGATATGATGACAGCGCTTAAGCCCTCTGCTAAAGTTTATTCATCGATCGATATATCAAATGGCTATTTTTCAATTCCCATACATGAGGATAGCCAATACAAATTTGCCTTCACATTTCAGGGAAAACAATACACATTTTGCAGGTTGCCACAGGGGTTCAAATCCAGTTCAGCATACTTCCACATCTGTATGGTTGACATTCTGAAGCCGTTTTTGGAACCAGACTGTATCATTCAGTATGTGGACGAGGTTCTTTTGCAAACTGAAACGAAAGAACAGCACTATGCCCTGTTGAATGAGCTCCTGACACTGATTAGGAATGCGGGCCTTAAGTGGAACCGGAAAAAGGCTCAGTTAATGAAGGGTTCAGTGTGTTTTTTAGGTGTGATAGTTTCACAGGGGGGGGAGGACTCCTGACCCGAACAAATGTGAAACTATCAGGAAGTTATCCAGGCCAAGTACTAAGACAGTGCTAAGGCAATTATTGGAGGTCGTTGGTTTCTGCAGAGACTTCATTGAGGTGTTTGCAGAAGAGGCAAGGTCCCTGTATGATTTGCTAAAAGGGGACAAGAAATGCATGAGAAAGAGGGAGGTAGAAAAGTGGTGTCAGAACTATTGGGCCAAAAGGAATCGATTTCATAGGCCTAAACATGTCATTTTACAAATGTGTCTATGGGCATACTAGTAGCCATTTTGTCTATGTGATATGAGGTGAATATAAGTTCATTTTCCTTAAACAAGAGATGGTCAGAGCAGGAGATCGGAATGTTAGTATAAACATGCCTCCGATCGTAAATTGTGGGGGTCTCAGAAGCACATCAAGTAAGACGGTGCCAGCCTGTATGGGGCTGGTTGATTACTTTCTTTGCCTCCCTGCAAGAGATAAGAATTTCTAAAGAGTTTTTTTTTCTCTCTTTCTTTCATGAATAGACAAAGGGGCTTATTTAAAAGTTTTTTATGAAACCTTACTATTCATTGTGATAATAATAATTAGTAACAATGTTATGATAATAATATTATATTATATGTAGCATCTATCTGCCTATTTAATTGACTGATTTTAAGTAACATTTTATACATGTACTTTTATATATAACCAAACTATATTCATTATATACTGTTTGAGTGTACCCATTGAAATATATTCGTGTGTATTACTAATAATGGGGTTTTTATATTTAAGTGCAAAGAATAAGTGGGTTCATGCAGATCAGTGTAAAAGATACTGCTGATGGGAATTTGATTCTGCTCTTGTTCTTTTTTTCTAGAGACCTATTGGAGCGAGAGATTGGCAAGTCAAGGTCTCTGGAACATGAATGGAAAGATGATAAACATCTTGCTGGCCATCTATCTGGGCCACACCACCTGGCAAATTTATGCGGACGATTATTCAGGGGACTATGTGGAAGAGGAAAAGCTTGAACCAAATTATTTGTCAACATCCATTGCCTCAACAATCATGGAGTTAGTAGATCTGGAGGAAAAGCAAGGGAAGAATGATAGCAGGAAAAGGAAGGTTAGGCTTATAGTGGAAGGTCCTAGGCTACCGGAAACCTATCAATGGGGTCGCCAAGGAAACGTGCCGTATAAAGTGACATTTGCTTTTGGACGAATTAACCCTAATGTAACAGTAGGGAGAAGTGTAGATAAGCAGGGCTTGCAAACCATAATACCGGGATCTCTCCAAACGTTTGATCAAAAATTGCAACAAAGGATTATTCAAATGGTGGATATTGACCCTCGATCAACTTCCATAGAAATTCAAGTTGCCCTTAATGCACAGGATACAACTGTGTCAGCTCGCACTATACGTCGCCATCTGAATGAAAAGGGACGCTATGGTAGGAGACTCAGGTATACTGAGACCGCCGCAGCCGGGACGGATCCCGACATTACTGTCAAGATCCACCCAGCTG
>NW_017308007.1:56158-57976 GCF_000935625.1 Nanorana parkeri
CCAATTATATTTTATTATTATTTTTGCACTGATTTTTGATAAATAAATATCTATATTTTGTATACTTTGGTATTCCTCTTGTCTTCGAAGTCAGCGCAAATGAAAGAACTCGCGTAAATTTTGTTTTATGGAAATACATTGGGAATCTCCTTAACCATAGATTTTCATTTGTTTTCCATAAACAGTACTGTATATCAGAGCAGTATAAACATTCTGACAGGACAGTGGGTTCATGCAGATCAGTGTAAAAGATACTGCTGATGGGAATTTGATTCTGCTCTTGTTCTTTTTTTCTAGAGACCTATTGGAGCGAGAGATTGGCAAGTCAAGGTCTCTGGAACATGAATGGAAAGATGATAAACATCTTGCTGGCCATCTATCTGGGCCACACCACCTGGCAAATTTATGCGGACGATTATTCAGGGGACTATGTGGAAGAGGAAAAGCTTGAACCAAATTATTTGTCAACATCCATTGCCTCAACAATCATGGAGTTAGTAGATCTGGAGGAAAAGCAAGGGAAGAATGATAGCAGGAAAAGGAAGGTTAGGCTTATAGTGGAAGGTCCTAGGCTACCGGAAACCTATCAATGGGGTCGCCAAGGAAACGTGCCGTATAAAGTGACATTTGCTTTTGGACGAATTAACCCTAATGTAACAGTAGGGAGAAGTGTAGATAAGCAGGGCTTGCAAACCATAATACCGGGATCTCTCCAAACGTTTGATCAAAAATTGCAACAAAGGATTATTCAAATGGTGGATATTGACCCTCGATCAACTTCCATAGAAATTCAAGTTGCCCTTAATGCACAGGATACAACTGTGTCAGCTCGCACTATACGTCGCCATCTGAATGAAAAGGGACGCTATGGTAGGAGACTCAGGTATACTGAGACCGCCGCAGCCGGGACGGATCCCGACATTACTGTCAAGATCCACCCAGCTGAGTGATTGACAGCTGGCTCTGCCTATCTAGAGGCAGAGCCAGCTGTACCCGCCCCCTCCCCGTCCGTTCCGCCACTGCTGACACAGAAACATAAAAGAGCCACATTAGAGTTTGCAAAAACTTACCTGAGGAAGCCAAAATCCTTTTGGGAGAATGTGCTGTGGACAGACGAAACAAAATGACAGCTTTTTGGTAAAGCCCATCATTCTACTGTTTTCAGAAAAAGAAATGAGAAAAACACAGTCCCAACAGTCAAACATGGTGGAGGTTCACCAATATTTTGGGGTTGCTTTGCTGCTTCAGGCATTGGATGTCTTGACTGTGTGCATGGCATTATGAAATATGAAGACTACCAAATAATTCTGGGGTGCAATGTAGGGCCCAGTGTCAGAAAGTTGGGTCTTCGTCAGAGGCCATGGGTCTTACAGCAGGACAATGACCCAAAGCACACGTCAGAAAGCACCCAGAAATGGTTACAAAGCGCTGGAGAGTACTGGACTGGCCAGCAATGAGTCCAGATCCAAATCCTATAGAGCACCTGTGGGAAAAAGAACCCTTCCAATCTGAGAGACCTGGAGCAGTTGGCAAAAGAAGAGTGGTCCAAAATTTCTGTAGAGAGGTGTAAGAAACTCCTTGATTGTTACAGGAAGCGATTGATTTCAGTATTTTTTGTTTCCAAGGACTGTGCTACCAAATATTAATTGAGGGTGCCAATAATTATGTCCAGTCCATTTTTGGAGCTTTGCGTGGAATATGTCAGGTTTGGCTTTTTTTTTTCTCAACCTTTTTGTGTCATACCAATACAAACAAAAGACATAAACATGAGAATGCCTAAACATTTGTAATTGCAACAATTTTGGTGCATTATCTGAT
>NW_017308007.1:57990-60179 GCF_000935625.1 Nanorana parkeri
CTCACGCGGGATACTGGGTTCCAGCCAAACAACACGGTCCTCTAGGGCATAACCAGCTGCCAGCATGCAATTGCGAATATAAACAGTCTTTCTTTATTTGCATGTCACTGGGTGGCTTTGAACAACACTCAAACGATGATTGAAAACTAAAAACAAAATCTTTTAGAGCACTAACTAAACATTTTCAGCAACCCTGGCTATCCGAGCAGAGTAATCTATAACCAAGAAAAGAAAAAGTCTTTTTTTTCTCTGAGAAGTTTCACTCACTGCCCTGCTCTCAGCAGTGCAGTCAACAACTTCTCTCCAGCAATCAGCAACCCCTGAATTTAATGATTAAAGATTTTGTGGTGCTAAATCCCCTATGGTGCTTATAACTAAATCAATAAACACTTTCCTGTGCTGTGAACAATGCAAACTTCTATCTATGACCAAAATGTCCTTAATCAAAAAAGATAAATAAACACAAATTCTTATTGTGAAGAAAAATTAGTAAATCGTGAACATAAGAGACTAAATGGTCTATCACACTTGTAGTTACAATATAAACCAATGATGACAGTGAAAAATCAAACCAATAATATCAATAAAGATTGAAAAAGAGGTGTACCGCAATCATACACAAGTGATTGCGATGACGCGACCCCCGTCGGAATATACAGACCTTTTAAATACCTAAACCGTGAAATATTGGTGGGAATAAAATAAACAACAAAAATCAAAGTCCAAACTTATATAGTGATAAGTGCAAACAAATGTTTTAAAGGATTGGTAATCGTCCTCCAATTCCTTATATAGTGTGCTTGTGCATAAAGTAATCTTCGAAGTGTCACACACGAAAACCCCCTAGGCAGTGCACACTCACCGCATATAAATTGTCAGGGATACCGGCACAGGTGACCCCACACCTCCGCAGGTACCCACACAGGCAGACCAAACACGTGTGACCACATGGACAAGGCAAGTAGGTTACACGGACCAGACAAGGGCGTTAGATATGTATAGTTTGTTTAATATACATCTTAGACTAATAGCAACAACCAACAACAAGGCTCAGGACAGCAAACAAAAGACACATGAAACAGGACTTCAAACAGGGTTCAGGACTCACAGGTAAATAGGTTCTAAACAGGATTCAGGACTCACAGGTGACAAGGTTCAAAACAGGATTTAGGACTCACAGGTAACAAGGTTCAAAACAGGATTCAGGACTCAAAGTTGAAACAACAATACCCTCCCAGGAAGCACCAGGTGATGGCTAAGTCCTGGGAGACACCCGCAGGTGAGCACTGGAACTGCAGGGCTAGCTCCAGCGCCACCTGGAGGCGCTCTGGATCCTAACATAAATCCTTTTAAAGCTTTGCAGGCAGCCTGAAGCAGATTTGGGATCAGATTTCTCTTAATATTTCCTCCAGATGTTTACCAATTGATGTTCCCCATATGTTAAAAAATCAAGAGGGACTCCTCATGGTGAAGTAAGTCTATAAATGTTTATTTAATAAAAGCATACATAGAAACTCACATTTGTGAACGAAAACGGCCGGTATCTCGTGCTCACTTCCGCAATCTCTGTGACGTCAGATAGGCCCGTCCCGACACGTTTCGTCACTCAGGACATCTTCCAAGCGGTAGCAGGTCTATCCAGGTCACAGCTAAAGATTTATTTATATACAACTTATACCGCATTCTAAAAAACTGCCACTAGATGTCACTATTTCATTAGATAGCAGTTGTTACTTAATCTACACAGCAAATTGAATGGCAAATTACACAGCAATATTAATTAAACGTATATACGGGATAAACTGTATCTTTTTGTTGAACTTTTTGTTGAAAGATATTCTTAGCAGTTATAAGTGTTTCAGCTTTCTCTTGTGTAATATAGCCTAAATCCACTTTCCACAAAGTCCATCTATACAATTCCTTAATGAGCAATCAAAAGGGAAGTTTTTATTAAAAATATATTATAATTGAATGGCAAATTACACAGCAATATTAATTAAACGTATATACGGGATAAACTGTATCTTTTTGTTGAACTTTTTGTTGAAAGATATTCTTAGCAGTTATAAGTGTTTCAGCTTTCTCTTGTGTAATATAGCCTAAATCCACTTTCCACAAAGTCCATCTATACAATTCCTTAATGAGCAATCAAAAGGGAAGTTCTTATTAAAAATATATTATATAAAAAT
>NW_017308007.1:61568-63653 GCF_000935625.1 Nanorana parkeri
ATGGGAACATCTTCAAGGTGCAGATTGCAATCATTTATTGCTAAGGAAGCAGTTGAGGTCAAATTCTATATTAAGCCCTTTTGGGGCCAGGGTGTCCAACATAAAAATCAATTTGGACTCATTTTGGGAAACCTTTCTAGTCATATTCGTACCCCTCCAATGTTTCTCTATTTTGTCAATACCCACCACTTTGAGACATTTTGGATCGCAGTTATGACAGTTTTTAAAATGCCTGGACAAACTATGATTCTTAAACCCTTTTTTAATGTTGTTTATATGTTCTTCCATGTGTTTTTTTAAAACCCTCGTAGTCCTACCAACATATTGGAGCCCACATGGACACTCCAACTTGTACGTGACATACCTGCTATGGCAAGAAATAATTTTTTAATACAGTATTCTTTTTGATTTGTATTTGATTTAAACTTGGTTATTTTATTTCTTGCCCCTATGGTTTTGCAGCAGATACAGTATTTACAAGGATAAAAACCCTTTCCTTCAAAGAAGGAAACCTTATGTGTCGGTGGGTTTAATACACTTTTCGCTAATTGTGTTTTCAAATTCGGAGTCCTCTTGTAAATGACTCTAGGCCTTTTTGGAAGTAATGGTCCCAGGGTTTTGTCCCTCATTAAAATATGCCAATGTTTCTTAAAGATTGCTTCAACTTTCCTATATTGGGCTGAGTAATCTGTTGTAAACGCCACAGGCAGAGGAGTGAGTTTTTCAAAGGGGGTCCTAGTAATGTTTTCCTTTCTTTTTCAAATACTTCCATTTGGACCTTTGTCGCCACTCCTCTTTGTTGCAAAAAGTAATTCCCATCGTACCAGAAATCATTTCTGGACATCGCAAAGTCCAGGCATTTCAAGATGAATCCCTTCTGTTCAGTTTCATATTTGTGCAATGTTGTAAATGCCCAATCTATCGCTTTCATTCCTTTCTGGTGTGGGATTGTTGTGTACAAAGAAACAACATCTATTGTAGCTAATATCGTGTTGTCATTCACTTTTTCCCCTTCTAGTATATACAGGACATCTTTAGTATCTTTGAGATATGCCTTCGTTTGATTTACTAGTGCTTGTAAATGAAAGTCTATATACTCCCCTAGTCTGGCAGTCAAAGAATTAATGCCGCCAACAATAGGTCTACCAGGGGGTGTTTTTAAATCCTTATGTATTTTCGGTAAAAAATATATGATAGGAATACGGTTCATTGAAGGCAGTAGACAATCCTTCTCCTTTTTGTTCAGTAGTTCCTTCTTATGTGCATCATTAATTCGTCTTTCGAGATCCTTCCTATATCCCATTGTGGGGTTCTTCTTAAGTAGCAAATAAGTATCCTTTGTCTGCAGGATAGTTTCTATCTCCTTTTTATAATAGCTTTTAGCCATTACAACTACCCCTCACCTTTATCAGCAGGCCTTACTACTACCTCTTTCCTATCCTCTAATGCTTTAATCCCCTTGTCCAAAAAGGCTTTATTCTGAGCATTATGAAATTTTAGAGCTCTCACGTCCTCTTCCACAAGGCTTCTAAAAACCTCTACAAAATGGTTAGTGGTTATATTTTGGATTAAAAACAGACTGATTTTTTTTAAAAATGTATTTATTTTTATTAGTTTTCAGAACTAAGTACACGCAGGGCCGGCCTTAGGCCTTTAGGCGCCCTGTGCGAGAAAGCTTTACAGCGCCCCTCAGTGACCACACCCCTCAGTGGCCACACCCTTTAGTGGCCACACCCCCAGTAACCACACCCATTTATCACCCATATTTTTGGTAAAATATAAAAAGACGGGGTCACGTTGGGTAAATAGACACCAAACATGTCATGCTTTAAAATTGCGCGCACCCGCAAAATCGCAAAAAATTACCATGCCCAAAATTGACCATAGGTGACGCTTTAAAAGCTTTTACCGCTCATCAGTTTAGTGTTATAAGTGATTGATAGCCATACAATTATTGCTCTCATTCCGACGTTCGCGGCGATATGTAACATGTGCGGCGTAATAGGCGAAATCGTCGTTTTCACACGTATGCGCACCCGACGCCTGTTTGCATGCGTGTATGTATGGGGGGGACTTTAAAAAAAA
>NW_017308007.1:63727-66997 GCF_000935625.1 Nanorana parkeri
CATCCTGACAGCAGGCAGCGCTCACTCCTGCGCCCCCCCCCTGAAGGGGGGGCGGACGAGGGAGTGCTGTCATATCGGATGGCCAGCGCCCAGCGGTGAGGGGGAGAGAAGCCGCCCCCAGGACGAGCTGTGTCAGCTTGTTGCCATGGCGACCTGTGCGGCTGCACTGCTCGCACACCCCTAAGGCCGGCCCTGAGTACACGTAACATGTCACATTCACATGGCACTTCATATCAAGTTCAGATACTATATAGCAGTAACATAAAGGCTAGGTACCATGTAGGACAAGTACATCGACCAGGTGAAGACTTAGACTCACACAGAGAGAAGGAGAGAACATTGGGAGGGAGGGGGTGGGGGTGGGGGTGAGTGACAGGTCAAGACCTCGCTCCTAAATCAACATATATATCATTGGAAAATAATCAGTAAAAATATTCGGCATTTACGACCGTTTACTTTTTTTTACAATCTCTAACATTCTCATTCCCAGCCATGCGTGCCTGGCATTATCCTTGAGTAGGGAGGATCAAAGATCGCGCATTTGTATCCCAGAAACCTCTTGGGTTGGCCCTGCTCAGGTGTCTGGCTGGGCTTGGTTCTCCTGGACAAGTATAAAGTATTTAAAAGTGCCCGTGTTCTTGAAGGAAAGCCAACAGGCCCATCTTTTGTAAAAGGAAGAGTAAGAATCCTTAGCGGTATGCATTAGTTCCTCCAATAATCCAGTGTTGTCGATCTTGCGAAACCAGTCCTGCACGGAGCGAGCTTGGGCGGATCTCCAATGTATAGGAATGATTGTGATTTGGCCGTGTTCAGCAAGAGTTGGACTATCGATTTCCTATACAATCGGGTTGAGTCAGTGGTGAGGTGGAACAGGCACACCCAGGGGTCTAGCGGGAGTTGTTCTCCTCATATGTGGTGAATGAGTTGAATGACCTGTGAGCAATATGGTTTTATCAGGGGACACTCCCACCAAATGTGGGCAAAGGAACCTGGATTCCCACACGACCGCCAGCAATGAGGATCTAGAAGGGGATTAGCTGCATATAATCTGGTGGGGACGTAGTGCCACCTAGAGAGTAGTTTATAATTTGTTTCCATCATCGGTACGTCTATCGAGGAGGTCGTTACCAGGGCTATAATTCGAGATCTTTCATCTGGGGTGAGGGTTCGATGGAAGTCTGATTCGCATTTTTGTAGGTAAGGTGGAGGGGAGTCATGTTCCAAATTAAGTATGGCCTTGTAGAAGTAGGATAGGCAGTGGGTGGGCCGGGATTTGGAGCTTAGTATAGTTTCGAAAAAGGTGAAGTCTCGGGGTTCTCTGAGCGGTTTCGGAACGGTACTTATGAAGTGAGATAGCTGGCGGTGTTTCCAGGAATCCAGGGGTACCCTTCCCCAACGGGCCCGTAAGTCGGCCAGGGAGAGTAAAGTAGTACCATTTAATACATCGCACAATTTCAGGGTAGTGGAATTCGTCCACCGTGCAAAGGATCTGTCCACCTTTCCCGGGGAGGGAAGTAGTCAGAGCCCTGCAGGGGCATGAGGATTGAGTTGTGGGGCCAACGAAACCTGCGGTGCAGACGGTCCCAGGTGTGCAACGTGGAAGAAGTCAGAGGCAAGGTGGTAGAGGCAAGGGGCTTCCATTTAGGGGGTAACCAGATCACCTCAGATAGGGGAGCACCACTGGCCTCAGTTTCCAAGGGCACCCAACCCTTTCTCAGGTCCCCAAACACCCAGTCCACCACTCTTACCATCTGGGCAGCTTCGGAACTCTTACCATCTGGGCATGGTAGATTCGGAAGTCGGGGAGGGCCAGCCCCCCGTTCCGGCGGGTCCTAACTAGTATCCGACCCGATATCCTAGGAGTGCGGTGCTGCCAGATGTAGGTAGAGGTTATCCTGGCGAGGGTCCCGAAGTATGAGCCCGGTAGGGCTATGGGGAGCATCTGGAACAAGAACAGTACTTTGGGAAGAATCATCATTTTCACAGCATTAATCCTGCCTACCCAGGGTAAGGAGCGTAATGAAAAGGAGGCCAGGTCTGTTTTAACCAGGTTCAGGAGGGGAATACAATTATATCGGTAGAGATTCAGAGGTCTACGAGTTAAATGGATGCCTAAGTATCGGAGGGAGTGGGGGCGCCACTGAAAGGGGAAATGGGGGAGGAGTGCTCGGCTTTCTTCCTGTGACAGAGTTAAATTAAGGATCTCCGATTTCCCCATGTTAATCTTAAAGTTGGTAAGGGAGCCGTATTCGTTGAGCGCTGTCAAAATTTGGGGCAGGGATATTCGTGGGTTTCTTACGTAAAACAAGATGTCTTCTGCATATGCCGCCAATTTAAATTCGCCTGCAGGTTTTGGTATGCCCTGAATGTCTGGGTTGCCTCTTATGGTGGCCAGCAGAGGTTCCAGTGAAATAGCAAATAGAAGGGGTGATAGGGGGCATCCCTGTCTCGTGCCATTATATAAAGTAAAAGAGGGGGATAGGGACCCATTAATGTGGATTTTAGCAACAGGGTTGGTATAGAGTGCCGAAATCCACTCCATCACCCGGGAGCCCAGACCCAGGTGGGACAGGGTGGCTAGGAGAAAGTCCCACGCCACCCTGTCAAACGCTTTCTCCGAGTCGGTGGAAAGGAGCAGCGTGGGGGACTTTTGTTCTCTGGCGATGTGCATTAAGGAGAGAGATTTAAGAGCGTTATCCCTGGCTTCCCTGCCAGGGATAAAGCCCACCTGGTCCAGGTGAATCCAGGACGGAAGGAGTGGATACAGCCTGTTTGCCAGGATCTTAGCGTACAGTTTGGTGTCTACGTTTAGCAACGAGATAGGGCGGAAACTAGCACAGTTAGAGGTGTCCTTTTCCGGTTTGGCTATTACCGTAATGTGGGCCAGAAGCGATTCCGGGCGCATGGAGGTATTTGCGGAGATTGCGTTAGCATAAGTGCATAAGTGGGGCGCCAGGACGTCTTGGAAGCGCTTGTAGTAAAATAGAGTAAACCCGTCAGGGCCCGGGCTTTTGACCAGAGGGGTGGAGGAAATTACTGACTTAAATTCCGCCTCGGTGATATCTGTCTCTATAGCAGTGAGGGACGATTCAGGTACCCTGGGCAGGGAGGCCTGCTGTAAGTACCGTGTTTCCCCGAAAGTAAGACCTACCCAGAAAATAAGACCTGGCACTATCTTCAGGGATTTCTATAATATAAGACCTACCCCAAAAATAAGACCTAGTTCGGTGGTAGATCTCATATTACAGAAATACCTGAAGATAGTGCTAG
>NW_017308007.1:67338-77797 GCF_000935625.1 Nanorana parkeri
GCAGCTCCCTCCCTCCCGCCCGCCCACCTGTCTGTGGCTCCCTGGACGGCAGAGCGGACAGCTGCAGCCAGGTAAGACATCCCCCGAAAATAAGACCTAGTGTCTTTTTTCGTAGAAAAAAAAATATAAGACACTGTCTTATTTTTGGAGAAACACGGTAAGTGTTGATTCTGTCTAGTTTGGATGCGGTATCTACTGGGCCTAGTGAGGTATTCACCTGGTACAGGTCCTGATAATAGTCGCGGAAGACTTTCGCAATGGCTGAAGTGGCGTGCACCATGGATTCAGATTTGGCCTTGATCTTAGAAATGAAAGTGGCTGATTGTTTGGTTCTCAATGCTCGCGCTAAAAGTCTACCGGGCTTGCCCCCTAATTCGTAACATTTGCAGGAGACAGCGTTGAAGGCTCGCGTGGTGTTCTGCTCCAGTAGGAGCCGCAGTTCATCGCGTTTGGCTAGGAGTTCCCTGAAAACCCCCTGATCTGGGAGGTTTTTGTGGGACATTTCTAAGCGTTGGATCTCCGAGAGCAGCGGCGTCGTGGCCGCTGTCCGCTCCCGTTTGCGCTTGGCCCCCACAGCTATCAGCCGGCCGCGCATGACCGCATTGTGAGCTTCCCATATGCAAGCTGCAGATACCTCGGGGGAGGTGTTGGTTGTGAAGTATGAAGCCAATGTCCGTGACAGGTCAGCAGTAATAAGCTGATCGTGCAGCAAGGAATCATTAAGCTTCCAATTACACATTCTATCACCCAACGAGTCCAGAGACAAGGAGACCACTACTGGGGCATGGTCAGACATCATGACCGGAAGGATTTCCACCGATTGCAGTTTGTCCAGGAGGGTGTGATCGATCAGGATCACGTTGATCCTGGAGTAGGTAGAGTGTACCGAGGATAAGTGGGTGTAGTCTCAGACTCCCGGGTGAAGGAGGCGCCATGCGTCCAAAAGCTGGGTTCTGTGGAGGGCCTTTCGCAGGGAGGTGAGATGAGCAGATGGGTTCCTAGGCATCATGGAGGATGAATCTAGGGAGGGAGATAAGTCTACCTTTTCAGAAGTCCCCAATTTTGCACAAAACCCGCTTCAGAAAAGTCACATGGTGGATATTAGGGGAATATACATTAGCCAGCGTAAATTCTATACCCTGAATGGCGACTTGGAGGAGGCTAAACCTACCCTCCGGGTCGTTCATTCTGTCACGGAGCTGTACAGAGAGTCCCCTGCGGAACCCAATGGCGACTCCCTTGGCTCGTTTAGTGGGTGAAGCGCGGTAGTACCAGAGCGGATATTGCTGAGCTTTAATCAGCGTCGGGGAGATGTAGGAGAGATGTGTCTCCTGGAGGAAAACCACCTCCGCCTCGCATCTGTTGAGTTCAGACAGTATCTGAAACCGTTTACACGGAGAGTTCAGGCCTCACACGTTATATGAGATTATTTTCAGAGCCGCCATTGGTGTGTGCCATGGGGGGACTCACCTGAGAATATCGAGCAACTGAGCGAGGTCAAGACCCGGGGACCACAAACAAGGGATACATAGACAAAGGGAGGGGTGAAACATAAGGACATGTACCTGGACATGGGCAGAAGAATCTGCCTATCTCTAAGTGCCGTAAATTCGGCAGGAAATACCTTTGCGAGGGGCCGGGAGCCCCCCGTGAAGGTATGGCCTATTGGGGGGTGGAGGACCACGTATGGCAGACCCTGGAGTAGGTATCAGCATCCAGAGGGGTACGTGAAGTCTCCCCCCATCCCCGAGTGCATAAACAGGAGAGAAAAAATATATAAACAAAGTGCATTCTTAAAGTGGAGCCAAAACATGGAGTACTCAACAGTATAAGGATACTCAAAACATAGCGATCTCGTTCACTTCAAACAGGTGATGCATAGGTGGTGGGCAACAGTGCCTTGGTGCCTCCGGCAGGTGGGAAAGGAGAGCACCCAGCTATGCGTTCATATAGTAAAGCCCAAGTGAGGGATATGCAACCGCAAAAGGAAATCCCCAAATATAGAATGCTCATACACTTGAAACAGGTGAGGAATAGGTGGTGACAACTTCGCTTTGGTGCCTCCGGCAGGTGGGAAAGGAGGGCACCCATCTAGGACCCAGAGCAGTGAGCGTAAAAGGACCGATGCTCTCAAAGCAGGAGCAGGGGTAGAGAGGGCATCAGCTCAATCCCCAGAGGTGGGGTGGGGGAAAGACATGGATCTGGATCCGCGTTGCGGCTTCGGTTACGCCTGTTGCCAGTGAGGTGAAGGGGTGAAGTGCCAGGTCGGCGGTTGATCGACCCATTCGGGAAGCTCCGGCATGGTGATCTCCAACTTGGCACAAAAATCAGCCAGCTCCTCCGGGAAGCACAGGACTGTAGATCTACCCCCACGGGTGGCAATGAGGCAGGCGGGAAATCCCCAGTGATACGGTATGTGGGAGTCCTTCAGTTGTTGCAACAGGGGTCTCAGTCTACGTCTGCGGGCAAGGGTCTCCGGTGCGAGATCTGGGAAGATCTGTATCTTTGCTCCATCAAAATCCACTTCTGAGGAAGGCTTGAGGTGGGTGAGAAGCAGGGCCTTGTCGGTATAGTAATGGAGGCGCACTATGACGTCACGGGGCAGTTCTCCCGCCAGCGCTCTGGGCCGCAGGGCCCTGTGAGCCCGACCAAATAGCATAGTAGCAGTAGGGGGATGTCCCAGGATGGTGTTGAGGATGCCCCTAACTGTGTCCGCGAGGTCCGCGTCTCCCGTTGCTTCAGGAAGGCCACGGAGGCGCAGATTGTTCCTGCGGTTCCTGTTCTCTTGATCTTCAATCTTATACAGGGCTTTGCGGGTCTGCATCTAGGTTTGCTTACCCTGATTCTGCAGTTTGCGGATGGCTTGTGCGTGGTCATCTAGGCGATCCTCCACCGCTTCTACGCTGTGTAGCGTGTGCAATAGCTCAGACTGATATGCCGTCAGGTCCGTTTTGATGGAGGTCTCCAGGCGCAGGAACATGGCTGACAGCTCCCTCTCGGTCGGTAGGGAGAGTGCTAGGGTGCGTACCGACATGTCGGATCCGTCATCTGAGTCGTCCGCTCCAGTCAGGGCCGAGGTGCCTTCCTGAAGGGGCGGTCAGCGGCGCGTAGAATCCATTGTAGGCCGCACCCGAGATAGGGTCGGAGGTGGGTGCAAGGCCACTCTGCCGTCCGGCGGGAAATCCGTCGCCCACAGACGTTTGAGCGAGCCCGCACTAGGTCTCGTGGTGGAGCCCGACTTCTGGGTTCTTTTCCCCATGGGGGACGTAGAAAGAGCTAAGCGAAGTGTCCACAATTGACGAGCAACTCGGAGATGGAGGGGGAGCCTCAGTTAAACACGTCCACCCGCCGCCATAGGTAGACCACGCCCGCCAGACTGATTTTTTAACGTCGTTTGTATATAATTCCTAGGAGTGGGTAATTTATTATTTTTTGGAATTTCCGGTATTGAAGAATAATATTTCTTAATATTTAGTTAATCAAACCAATAATATCAATAAAGATTGAAAAAGAGGTGTACCACAATCATACACAAGTGATTGCGGTGATGCGACCCCCGTCTGAATATACAGCCCTTTTAGATACTTAAACCGTGAAATATTGGTGAAAATAAAATAAAAAAACAATCTTTATTGATATTATTGGTTTCATTTTTCACTGTCATCATTGGTTTATATTGTTACTACAAGTGTGATAGACCATTTGGTCACGATTTACAAATTTTTCTTCACAATAAGAATTTGTGTTTATTTATCTTTTTTGATTAAGGACATTTTGGTCATAGATAGCAGTTTGCATCAGCACAGGAAAGTGTTTATTGATTTAGTTATAAACACCATAGGGGATTTAGCGCCGCAAAGTCTTTAATCATCTTCTTAGGGCTTTTCAGTCTGTTATTGTGGCAGCTCCATTTCCCATATTTTAATACTAATATATTATCCACAAGCGCAGATCAACAGTTTCTATAACCTATGAATTTAGCTGCTAACTACTTAGAGAACTATGGGGTCAGTGCTTTTCCCCATAGTTCTCCTAAGGGTCATGGGAGGACACAAACTAGCGTCCTCCCGTGACCCAAAGCTCAGTATACCGCGATACTGAGACCGCCTCAGCCGGGACGGATCCCGGCATTACTGTCGAGATCCACCCAGCTGTGTGATTGACAGCTGGCTCTGCCTATCTAGAGGCAGAGCCAGCTGCACCCGCCCCCTCCCCGTCCATTCCGCCAGTCAGCGCTGGAGGATCTGAGCGGGGAGGGGGAATCCCTGCAGGGAGCCATGAGTGACAGTCACGGCTCTCTGCAGGGACATGATCAAGAAGTGAGCGAGCGACGGTATGTGTTCGCTCACTTCCCGATCTTTTGAGCCATCGTGTGACAGTTTCATTGTCACATGTCGGCTTGAACTATGAGGTTGAGTGAAAATCACTCACCTCATAGTTCTCCTTTAAGGAAAGATGTGTGAGTGGATAGAGACTATGAAGGATTCCTGGTCCTACATAGCTCCCCTCCACTACTTTTCCAGATACTCTGTCACATATCCTCCCCCCAGCTTAGACCTATAGGGGTGAGTGGCCTTCACTATTAGGCAGTGCACACGGGAAAGACCATCTGCATTACCCTGGGCTTTACCAGCCTTGTGTTCCATAGATAAATTAAATACCTGAAGAGTCAGAAACCACCTGGTCACTTTAACACAGCGGTCGCCAACCGGTGATCCGTGAGAAAATTTTGATGGTGCAGGCTGGGCCGTCATTGAAGCGGCACGGAGGCTCCAGGGCTGCCTCTCACTGACTCAAGCAGCGGCTGTCACAAGGAATGCGCTGCTCTCAGTACAGCGCGGGCTCTGCAGGAGGCGGGGCATCTCGTCAGTACCCGGACTGAGCAGGCTGCAGGACATAGAAAAAGTTGGGAGAAGCTATACTGTATATATCTATATATATATATATAGATATATTTTAACAATTTCTCTCCAGGAGTCAGCAGCCTCTGAATTTAGCTGATGCTAACTACTTAATTAAGGATAGATGTGTGAGTGGATAGAGACTATGAAGGATTCTGGGTCCTACTACTCTTCCAGAAACTCTGCCACAATATATATACAGTACACTATATTGCCAAATGTATTGGGACACCCCTCCAAATCATAGGATCCATGTGTTTCAATCACCTCCATGGCCACAGGTGTATAAAATCAAGCATCTAGGCATGTAGACTGCTTATACAAACATTTGTGAAAGAATGGGTCGCTCTCAGGAGCTCATTGAATTCAAGCGTGGCACCGTGATAGGTTGCCACCTGTGCAAAAAGTCTATCCGTGAAATTTCCTTGCTACTAAATATTCCACGGTCAACTGTTAGTGGTATTATAACAAAGTGGAAGCAACTGGGAACAACAGCAACTAAGCCATGAAGTGGTAGGCCACGTAAAATGACAGAGCGGGGTCAGCGCATGCTGAAGCGCACAGTGCGCAGAAGTCACCAACTGTCTGCGCAGTCAATAGCTACAGACCTCCAAACTTTGTGTGGCCTTCAGACTGGCACAACAACAGTGCGTAGAGAGCTTCATGGAATGGGTTTCCATGGCCGAGTAGCTGCATCCAAGCCTTTCATCACCAATTGCAAACACGGAAACATGGCTATTCACGCCCTCCCCTATATCGTTAATAAACAGGTTGAATAGTATGGGGCCTAGCACAGAACCCTGGGGTATGCCACTCATGACCCTAGATCAATCTGAAAAGGAGACATTTATTGATACTCTCTGGACACGTTCCTGTAATCCAGATATACCACATCCACCTTGCATTCTTATCTACCCATCTTTTTCCTGAGTGTATACTGAGGAGGAAAAATAATTCAACATCTCAGCCCTGTCGTTTGTGACTAATCTCACGCTCTCATCTTTTATTGGGCCTATCTGCTCTTTCTTTACCCTTTTACTGTTTATATATTGGTAGAATTTTTTTGGGTTCCTCTTACTGACTGTGGCGATATGCTTTTCAGTCTATTTTAGCTGCCCAAATTTCATGTTTACATCTTTTATTACGTTCCTTGTAGTTCCGGAATGCCAATGCCGTCCCTTCCATCTTATGTTTTTTAAATGCCACGCTCTTGTCTTTGATGTGCTGCTTTATTTAGCCATGCAGGCTTAGTTATTGATCTTTTATTTTTGTTACCCAATGGTATGCACTTGGTAATAGCTATATGTACTGTATTCTTAAAACAATCCCTTTTCTCGTCAGTGTTCAGTGTGAGAAATAGGTTGCCCCATTCGGTGTTGCATACTAGCTGGCGCAGCTTATCAAAGTTTGCCTTTCTGAAGTTTAGTGTTCTTGTCCGACCAACACACTTCTTTCTGTACCCATTATTAAAAGTAAACACATTGTGATCAGTATTACCCAGTGTGCCCCTAATCGTAATGTCTGCAACTAAGTCCGCATTATTGTAAATGATTAAATCTAGTATTGCATTTTTCCTATTTGGAACCTCAACCATTTGATTCATGAAATTGTCCCGCAACAGGTTCAGAAAGCGGCCCGCCTTTATCGAATGAGAGGTTCCATTAGACCAATCAATGTCTGGATAATTAAAGTCACCCATTACAACATTACCCTGCTTCCCAGCTATTTTTATTTGGGAGTGTAGGTGAGCCTCCTTCTCTTCCCCTATATTCGGGGTTTATAATACACACCCACAATTAGTTTACGACTAGCATTAGTCTTTTCTAGTTCTAGCCACAAGGACTCTACACCATCGCAACTCTCTGCCGTGATGTCATCCATTATGTGCACAGTTAGATTATTTTTAACATACATGCATACCCCCTCCCCCTTCTCCCAACCCTGTCCCTCCAGAACAGGTTGTACCCTTCTATATTGATAGCCCAGTCATGTGTGGTGTCTAGCCAAGTTTCAGTTATTACCACTATATCGGAGTCCTCTTCAAGTAGCAAAACTTTGAGCTCCTCTGATTTGTTTGCTAGACTTCTAGCATTGGTGTACATGCATTTGAGTTTGGTGCTAGTATGGGTTAAATTTTTACTCATTTCTGGCACCCCACTACTTTTTTTTATTGGACATTGGTATGGGTGATACGTTACTAATTTGATTAACTGGAGCAATTAGATTAACTATATTGACTGGAGTGAGCCCTCTGTCGCCCCTTTTATTACTGCCCTCTGTATTAATTGCCCAGTAGTTATTTGCTCTATAATCATTTTACTTTTATCTATTTGTATTCCCTCCCCCCATTATCTAGTTTAAAAGCTCCTCCAGTCTTTTAACAATTTCCCCCCCCCAAAAGTGCCGCACCTTCCCCATTAAGATGCAGCCTGTCTCGGCTGAAGAGCCGGTAACCGACTGAGAAGTCAGCCAGTTCTCCAGGAAACCAAAGCCCTCTTTCCTACACCAGCTTCGGAGCCACTTGTTAATTTCCCTCAACTCTCGCTGTCTCACTGGACTGGCTTGTGGCACCGGCAGTATCTTAGAGAATACTACAGTGGATGTCCTTTTCTTCAACCTAGCACCCAAGTCTCTAAAATCGCTTTTTAGGACACTCCATTTGCCTCCTATTTTGTCATTGGTACCGCTGTGTACCATATCAGCTGGGTCGTCCCCAAACCAATCCAGTTACCTATTCATCCGTTCCGCAATGTGTCGAACACGAGCCCCTGGTGAGTAGCAAACTGTTCGATGCTCAAGGTCCCGATGGCAGATTACCCTGTCTGTCCGTCTGATGATAGAATCCCCCACCACCAAAATCTTTCTTTCCTGTCCCTCCATCCTGCTCCCATCCTTACTGGAGCAGTCACTCCCCCTGAGGATAGAAGAGGAGTCCTACTCCAGCAATGCCTCCCCTGAACTAATATCCCCAACATCCTGCAACCTGGCGTATTTATTGGGGTGTATCAATTTAGGACTGGCCTCTCTCGCTCTACCCCTCCTTCTAAGGGTAACCCAACTACCCACTTCGGGATACTGCTCCTCTGCTCCCCCCTCCTCCTCTATACTGCCCTCCACCAGAGCCTGGTGCACCAAGTCCAGACTCCTTTCCATGTTGTTTATGCTCCTCAGTGCTGCCAGTTTGTTGTTTAGATCCAGGATCTGGGCTTCCAAACAAACAACTAGCTCACATCTGGCGCAAAAGTATTCACCCTCGAACGCATGTTCAAGAAACGCATAAGTGCACCGGGTTGCATACCCACTCATGGACGCCATCTTTTTTTGTTTTAAATTGGTTATGTAATTAATTTAGGCCCAGATGTACTCAAGTGGTTATTACACTGACCCAACAGATTTTACACTACAGCAGATTTTACACTAGTGCCCGTGAGATATTAGACTACTGCCCAGGAAATATTACACTTCTGCTCGAGGGCTACACTATTGCCCAGGAGATGTTACACTAATGCCCAGCTATGCCGTTATTACACTATGCTTAGCATTGATTTATCTAATGCCCTGCAATTATTACGCTATTGCCCAGGAGATATTACACAATGCCCCGGAATTGTTACACTAATGCCCAAGTGATATGTTGCTAATGCCCAGGAGGTATTACACTAATGCATGCAGTACTGATGTACAATTAATGCCCCGCAGGTAATACACTTAATGCCCAGAATATAATCATTAATAATTAATTCTCCCGCAAACAATACACTTAATGCTCAGCCGATAAAAATAAAATATTATTAATGCCCCGCAGATAATAATAATTAATAATGAATGCCCCTCAGATAATGCACTTGATGCCCAGCCGATGTTACAAATTAATGCACATTTGATAATACACTTAATTCCCCAGTCGATAGTAATTAATGCCCCGCAGATACACACTTAGTGCCCAGCCGATAATAATTAATGCCCCGCAGATAACAATTTATGCCCAGAAAAAAATACACTTAAATCCCAGCAACAAATATATCTAATTCCCAGCAAATAATACACTTAAATCATCTCAGCAGTATTTATTTATCTATATCTATATACATATATATACACA
Source organism: Nanorana parkeri (assembly GCF_000935625.1). NCBI lineage: Eukaryota > Metazoa > Chordata > Amphibia > Anura > Dicroglossidae > Nanorana > Nanorana parkeri. The sequence continues at coordinate 76,342 of NW_017308007.1, forward strand.
TACACACACACACACACACATATATATATATATTTGTTTTCGTCTTGTTTCTGCCCCATCAAACCGCCAGCAGGTAGGCTTGCTTACCCTACTGTATGCCTGAATATGCCTATGTATGACGGTTCGTCTCATCTCACCATCCGTATGTCCCTGCAGCTGGACGGTATTGGCATCGACCTCTCGGCTCTCATCGACTCTGGTGCTAGCAGCTGCTTTTTAGATCATGACCTCGCCTCCCGACTTGGGACTCCGCTGCACCCCAAGAAACACCCATCTCTACTTCACATGGTGGATGGCAGCACGTTAAAAATGGGTCCCGTTTCCCTGGAGTCTCCACCCAGGTCTCTATCCATTGGAAGCCACCACCTCGAAGAGAGCACATGGGACATAGTACCGTCTCCATTGTTCCCAGTCATACTGGGCATTCTATGTCTCAGGAAGCACAACCTCCATATCAACTGGACCACCGGTCACATTCCGGTCCCCTTTCTGTTCCTCCCATGGCATCCCCTCCGCTCCTGGCCCGCTAACGGCAAGCCAGGTGGGCCCTCTTTTTCTCCCGCTTCAATCTGCAGATAACCTTCAGACCCAGCTCGAAGAACGGAAAAGGCTGACGCCCTTTCTCGCCTCCACGACACCGAGACCACCTTCACACCTCCAGAACCCATATTGCCCGACACATACTTCCTGGCTACTCGGCACTCCTTGCTTGAGAAGATCAGACGGGCAGCAGGCATGCTCCGCCGGAAGCAGCCCATCTTCCTCTGAAACTGGGGCTCCGCTATCACCACCAGCAAATCTATGTGCCCACACCCCAACGAGTGCCCATTCTTCAGCACCATCATGACCACCCTACAGCGGGTCATCGGGGTATACGCAACACTCTGGAGTGTATACAAAGACGGTTTTGGTGGCCCTATCTGGCAGCGGACGTATAGTCCTTTGTAGGCTCCTGCTCTGTCTGCGCGCTGCACAAGAAACCCACCTCCAAGCCCGTAGGACTGCTGCAACCCTTACCTGTGTCCGCCTTGCCATGGAGGGATCTTGCCATGGACTTTATTGTGGAACTGCCCCCCTCACAGGGCCATACCACGATCATGGTTGTGGTGGCTCTGTGTACCAAGATGGCACACTTCATACCGACCGACGGCCTCCCGACTGCTCAACTCACCTCAAAGCTCTTTCTTCAACACATATTTCGGCTACACGAGCTCCCCTCTTCCATTGTTTCTGACAGGCGCTCTCAGTTTACCTCACGTTTCTGGGCTCAGTTCTGCCGCAGCCTCCACATTACCCGTAACCTGTCTTCCGCTTACCATCCCCAGTCCAACGGGCAGACGGAGAGGACGAATCAGACGCTAGAGCAGTATCTCCGCTGTTATTCCTCCCACCTACAGGATGACTGGGTGGCTCATCTTCCTTTGGCGGAATACGCCTACAACAACCAGCTGCATAC
>NW_017308007.1:80536-103959 GCF_000935625.1 Nanorana parkeri
TTCTCTCCAGGAGTCAGCAGCCTCTGAATTTAGCTGATGCTAACTACTTAATTAAGGATAGATGTGTGAGTGGATAGAGACTATGAAGGATTCTGGGTCCTACTACTCTTCCAGAAACTCTGCCACAATATATATACAGTACACTATATTGCCAAATGTATTGGGACACCCCTCCAAATCATAGGATCCATGTGTTTCAATCACCTCCATGGCCACAGGTGTATAAAATCAAGCATCTAGGCATGTAGACTGCTTATACAAACATTTGTGAAAGAATGGGTCGCTCTCAGGAGCTCATTGAATTCAAGCGTGGCACCGTGATAGGTTGCCACCTGTGCAAAAAGTCTATCCGTGAAATTTCCTTGCTACTAAATATTCCACGGTCAACTGTTAGTGGTATTATAACAAAGTGGAAGCAACTGGGAACAACAGCAACTAAGCCATGAAGTGGTAGGCCACGTAAAATGACAGAGCGGGGTCAGCGCATGCTGAAGCGCACAGTGCGCAGAAGTCACCAACTGTCTGCGCAGTCAATAGCTACAGACCTCCAAACTTTGTGTGGCCTTCAGACTGGCACAACAACAGTGCGTAGAGAGCTTCATGGAATGGGTTTCCATGGCCGAGTAGCTGCATCCAAGCCTTTCATCACCAATTGCAAACACGGAAACATGGCTATTCACGCCCTCCCCTATATCGTTAATAAACAGGTTGAATAGTATGGGGCCTAGCACAGAACCCTGGGGTATGCCACTCATGACCCTAGATCAATCTGAAAAGGAGACATTTATTGATACTCTCTGGACACGTTCCTGTAATCCAGATATACCACATCCACCTTGCATTCTTATCTACCCATCTTTTTCCTGAGTGTATACTGAGGAGGAAAAATAATTCAACATCTCAGCCCTGTCGTTTGTGACTAATCTCACGCTCTCATCTTTTATTGGGCCTATCTGCTCTTTCTTTACCCTTTTACTGTTTATATATTGGTAGAATTTTTTTGGGTTCCTCTTACTGACTGTGGCGATATGCTTTTCAGTCTATTTTAGCTGCCCAAATTTCATGTTTACATCTTTTATTACGTTCCTTGTAGTTCCGGAATGCCAATGCCGTCCCTTCCATCTTATGTTTTTTAAATGCCACGCTCTTGTCTTTGATGTGCTGCTTTATTTAGCCATGCAGGCTTAGTTATTGATCTTTTATTTTTGTTACCCAATGGTATGCACTTGGTAATAGCTATATGTACTGTATTCTTAAAACAATCCCTTTTCTCGTCAGTGTTCAGTGTGAGAAATAGGTTGCCCCATTCGGTGTTGCATACTAGCTGGCGCAGCTTATCAAAGTTTGCCTTTCTGAAGTTTAGTGTTCTTGTCCGACCAACACACTTCTTTCTGTACCCATTATTAAAAGTAAACACATTGTGATCAGTATTACCCAGTGTGCCCCTAATCGTAATGTCTGCAACTAAGTCCGCATTATTGTAAATGATTAAATCTAGTATTGCATTTTTCCTATTTGGAACCTCAACCATTTGATTCATGAAATTGTCCCGCAACAGGTTCAGAAAGCGGCCCGCCTTTATCGAATGAGAGGTTCCATTAGACCAATCAATGTCTGGATAATTAAAGTCACCCATTACAACATTACCCTGCTTCCCAGCTATTTTTATTTGGGAGTGTAGGTGAGCCTCCTTCTCTTCCCCTATATTCGGGGTTTATAATACACACCCACAATTAGTTTACGACTAGCATTAGTCTTTTCTAGTTCTAGCCACAAGGACTCTACACCATCGCAACTCTCTGCCGTGATGTCATCCATTATGTGCACAGTTAGATTATTTTTAACATACATGCATACCCCCTCCCCCTTCTCCCAACCCTGTCCCTCCAGAACAGGTTGTACCCTTCTATATTGATAGCCCAGTCATGTGTGGTGTCTAGCCAAGTTTCAGTTATTACCACTATATCGGAGTCCTCTTCAAGTAGCAAAACTTTGAGCTCCTCTGATTTGTTTGCTAGACTTCTAGCATTGGTGTACATGCATTTGAGTTTGGTGCTAGTATGGGTTAAATTTTTACTCATTTCTGGCACCCCACTACTTTTTTTTATTGGACATTGGTATGGGTGATACGTTACTAATTTGATTAACTGGAGCAATTAGATTAACTATATTGACTGGAGTGAGCCCTCTGTCGCCCCTTTTATTACTGCCCTCTGTATTAATTGCCCAGTAGTTATTTGCTCTATAATCATTTTACTTTTATCTATTTGTATTCCCTCCCCCCATTATCTAGTTTAAAAGCTCCTCCAGTCTTTTAACAATTTCCCCCCCCCAAAAGTGCCGCACCTTCCCCATTAAGATGCAGCCTGTCTCGGCTGAAGAGCCGGTAACCGACTGAGAAGTCAGCCAGTTCTCCAGGAAACCAAAGCCCTCTTTCCTACACCAGCTTCGGAGCCACTTGTTAATTTCCCTCAACTCTCGCTGTCTCACTGGACTGGCTTGTGGCACCGGCAGTATCTTAGAGAATACTACAGTGGATGTCCTTTTCTTCAACCTAGCACCCAAGTCTCTAAAATCGCTTTTTAGGACACTCCATTTGCCTCCTATTTTGTCATTGGTACCGCTGTGTACCATATCAGCTGGGTCGTCCCCAAACCAATCCAGTTACCTATTCATCCGTTCCGCAATGTGTCGAACACGAGCCCCTGGTGAGTAGCAAACTGTTCGATGCTCAAGGTCCCGATGGCAGATTACCCTGTCTGTCCGTCTGATGATAGAATCCCCCACCACCAAAATCTTTCTTTCCTGTCCCTCCATCCTGCTCCCATCCTTACTGGAGCAGTCACTCCCCCTGAGGATAGAAGAGGAGTCCTACTCCAGCAATGCCTCCCCTGAACTAATATCCCCAACATCCTGCAACCTGGCGTATTTATTGGGGTGTATCAATTTAGGACTGGCCTCTCTCGCTCTACCCCTCCTTCTAAGGGTAACCCAACTACCCACTTCGGGATACTGCTCCTCTGCTCCCCCCTCCTCCTCTATACTGCCCTCCACCAGAGCCTGGTGCACCAAGTCCAGACTCCTTTCCATGTTGTTTATGCTCCTCAGTGCTGCCAGTTTGTTGTTTAGATCCAGGATCTGGGCTTCCAAACAAACAACTAGCTCACATCTGGCGCAAAAGTATTCACCCTCGAACGCATGTTCAAGAAACGCATAAGTGCACCGGGTTGCATACCCACTCATGGACGCCATCTTTTTTTGTTTTAAATTGGTTATGTAATTAATTTAGGCCCAGATGTACTCAAGTGGTTATTACACTGACCCAACAGATTTTACACTACAGCAGATTTTACACTAGTGCCCGTGAGATATTAGACTACTGCCCAGGAAATATTACACTTCTGCTCGAGGGCTACACTATTGCCCAGGAGATGTTACACTAATGCCCAGCTATGCCGTTATTACACTATGCTTAGCATTGATTTATCTAATGCCCTGCAATTATTACGCTATTGCCCAGGAGATATTACACAATGCCCCGGAATTGTTACACTAATGCCCAAGTGATATGTTGCTAATGCCCAGGAGGTATTACACTAATGCATGCAGTACTGATGTACAATTAATGCCCCGCAGGTAATACACTTAATGCCCAGAATATAATCATTAATAATTAATTCTCCCGCAAGCTTGCAGCAACGATCACCCCACTCACCCCGTTCAATTGTTTCCTCGGTTCTTGCGGCACCGATCACACCACACACTCAGACCACTCTCAACACAGCTTTCTCCTTCTCTCTCCCACTCGTTCCCCTCTCGCAGCACTGTTCACCCCCACACGCTCCTGCAGCCCTGGTCACCACTCAGCAGTCCTGCAGTTTGGGTCCTGGTCACCGATCCGATCGCCCGCTCTCCAATCCGGTCTGGTCCAGCCCTTGATGGCGCTCCTGGCTCCCGGCTTTTGTAGCGTGTCGCGTGTCTCTTTCCTTGCTCCTCTCTTGCTTCCAGCTTCTGACTGTGTGAACCTTGAAACCATACTTTATGCTCCCAACCTTGTGGGAAGAGTTTAGGGATGGCCACTTCCTGTTTCAAAACACAAACCCCCCCCTCCCCCCACACACACATAGCATACACGTGCATCATATTGTGGTGTACGCCATGCACATGCGCTGCAGTGCGTTGTTAGAACGCATTGCAGTGCTTGATTTATTTTCTTTTTAAAATAACATTAAACTGTGGGAACGCATGGCAAAGCATTGTGACACATTGCCATGTGTTGTGATACACTGTGTTGCAATGAAATGTACGCCTGTAACATTTTACCACACCACAAACACAGTGCAAAAACGTTTCTTAACATAAGTCGCTTATTTACAGTTTGCGCAATTATCGCAGGGCCTACAAATTTAGTAGCACTATCTTTTTATTCTACCGGGCCTGTGCTTCCAGAAAATATATGGTTGAGAGAAAATTGCAAAAATGGTGTGGCCAGCTGAGGTGTGAAGCGTTCCACAGGGCTTGGTAGTGATAAAGTTAACCGTTTCTTCTTGTACCTTCTATTTGTAAATTAATCTCTCAAAGAAAAAGCCTCTATTTCAAAGTCCTGATTATTTTGAGGCATTTCTTTGTGCTCTTAAATTACTGGCCCACTGGTAAACTGTTTATTAATTTTGGGGGATGAAAGCTCTTTGCATGAAGGAGGTATGCCCCCAAGAGGAAGTTGGAGTGACGAAACGCATCGGAAGGGCGGAGCATAGTGACGTTTAGTAGGTACACGGAGGACGCAGTAGTGGAGAAGGAGAGCGGATTCCTAATGAGGACTTAATTTATTGCCTGCAAGTCTGTATTTAAGCTATTATTTAATACAAGTTTGTTTGTACTGCACTACGGAAGGTGTTTATCTGTCTTTCTGAGCCACAATCTGGTCCAAGGAGTGGGATACTACAGTAGAGCCAGGTTACAGAGAAAACCCACTTCTCCTGACATCGGAAGAAGGAAGGGGCAGAAATCACCCAGACAGATTCCTGGATTTCTCTGAGTACAGAAGGAGATTAGCGGTGGATGTTACTTCTACAAGTCTTGTGACAAAATATAATCTATCTGAAATAGGGTGGCCATTATCATACGGTGTGTGCAGATTGCTTGTGTGCAGCACGTTGGTGCGGTGGATACAGTTGATACGGTGGACAGCTTTCATAGTTACATAGTATCGAGTTCAACCTTTATGTGTAAATATGTGTGTAGTGCGTGCATGTCTGTATATGAGTCCCTGTGTCGTCTGAGGTTTCTGAGGAAGGTATCTAATTGATTTCTGAATGATTCAATACTCTCTGCTGATACCACTGCCTGTGGCAGAGAGTTCCAAAATTGAACCACTCTGACTGAGAAGAAGCCCCTACACCCCTTGTGATTAAATCTTTTCTCCAAAAATTTTAGGTGGTGGCCTCTAGTCCTTGTTAGAGAGTTTAAAGTAGAAAGTTTATTGCGGATGTTGCCATTTTTTACATTAAAATCATGTCCCCTCTTAATTGCCTCACTTCCAGCGTGAACAAGTTTAAATTTAGCAACCTAGTCTCATAGCTTTGTTCCTCCAGCCGCTTAAGTAGTTGTGTTGCCCTTCTCTGAACTCTCTCCAGCTCCAGGACATCCTTTCTGTGGATTGGTGATCAAAACTGAACTACATACTCAAGATGAGGCCGAACCAGCGATCTATAAAGTGTCAAGATTATCACTTTGTCTCCACAGTACGTTCCCTTTTTGATACAAGACAGTACTCTGCCAGCTTTGTTTGCCACAGCCTGGCATTGCAAGCTATTATTCAGTCTGTGGTCTACTATGACCCCCAAATCTTTTTACATTTCTGCCTTTCCTAGACGAAAATCAATTAATGTGTATTCCGCTTGCCTGTTTTTAACCCCAAAATGCATTACTACTTACATTTATCAATATTAAACCTCATCTGCCATACAGTTGCCCACTCCCCTATTTTATTCAGGTCCTCTTGTAATGTTATACTGTCTACGCCCGTGTCTATTACCCTCCCAATTTTAGTATCATCTGCAAACACAGATACATGGCTATTAACACCTTCCCCAATATCATTAATAAACAGGTTAAACAGTATTGGGCCTAGCACACAACCCTGGCGCAGACCACTCATTACTGTAGCCTATTGTGAAAATGAGCCATTTATCAATACTCTCGGGACACGGTCCTGGAGCCACTTCTCTATCCATGTACACACCATTTCATCTATGCCCATAGATTTCAGTTTGTGTATAAAGCGTTTATGTGGTACTGTGTCAAATGCTTTTGCAAAATCCAGGTACACCACATTCACTGGTTTTCCTCTATCCAGTTCTCTACTCACCTCTTCGTAGAATGTTAGTAGGTTGGTCTGACAAGTACGGTCATCATCATCATCATCGGTCTTCATAAATCCATGTTGATTATCACTTATTATACCAATGTCGCGGGGAAAAAAACACTAAATAGTCCTTTATCATTCCCTCAAACAGTTTATATACTATTGATGTAGTCTGGTCTGTAGTTCCCAGGTTTGCATCTTGAGCCTTTTTTGAATATTGGTACTACTGTTGCCTTACGCCAATCAATTGGGTCCCGTTCCAGTCATTAATGAGTCATTGAAAATGAGGAATAACGGTCTCACTAGAACATGGTTGAGCTCTTTAAGTACCCTGGGGTGCAGGTTATCCAGTCCTATTGATTTTTTTGCATTAAGTTTTACAAGTCTTTGTTGAACCCCGGCTACCGTCAACCACTGTGGTATTTTATGCATTGAGCTATTCGCATTCTTATCTCCATTAAACCCGTCTTTTTCTAAAGTGTATATTGAGGAGAAAAATGGGGAAAACAAGTTTACATTTAAGCGATCGCTTGTAGTAGGTGCAGGTGTGTAGCCCTCCGCCTTCGCTGCCGGTCCCAAGATCCGCTGTGCCCAGTGCGGCTGGGACCGGCACGGCGACTCTGTCAGTGGAGATCAGTACACAATCTCCCTTTGATCTCCTCTCCGGTCCCCGCATGCAGGAAGTGATGTATACTACATCACCTGCTGCTTTCAGTGTCATTTTCCGGTTACAGATGCTGGTGAGAAGCTGCTGAAGCAGATCTCCGTTTCATCAGCTTCTATGGGGGTCCCTAAGTGACATTAGGGGTCTTGGAGACCCCTGATGCCTCCTTAAAGAGAACCTGTTATGTGAATTGGCTATCACATAGGGGGTTTCTATGATAGCAAAAAAGTTAAGTGTAAAAAAAAGTTTCAAAAAAATTAAAGCATACAAATATAAAGACGATTAAAAAAAATAGTCACAAAAAAAACAGTAAAATAACACATTTTTTTTAAAAGTCCCTGTCCCTCCAATAAACACGCAAACATGCGTTGGGTGCAACAGCGTGCGAAAACGACAATTCCGCCTATTGTGCCGCACATTTACCCGAAACTTTTATGTTTCACGAAAAAATTGGGGTGATAATAAATGTTTCATAACATTTCATAGGGAAACAAGTTTTTTTTTTCAAAATTTAGGGTACTTTTTTTGTTATATAGTAAAAAATAAATTCCCAGTGTTGATCAAATACCACCAAAAGAAAGCTCCATCTGTCCCCAAAAAATGGTATAAAATTTGCTTCAGTATTGCGTTGCATGACTGAATAAATGTCAAAGTACTGCAGCGCTGAATACTGAAAAATGGCCTGGCCAGGAAGGGCGTTTAAAACCATGGTCTTCAAGTGGTTAAAACAATCCCACTTTTCATCAGTGTTCATATGTTAGAAATAAGTTGTCCCATTGGGTGTCATACACTAGGTGACACAGCATATCAAAGTTTGCCTTTCTGAAAATTAGCATTCTTGTCAGAACAAACACACTTCTCTTTTCTGTATCCAACATTAAAATTATTCATCCAGTGGTCCCTATTACTTTCATTTATTTCTTTTGATTAAATCATCACAGACACAGGGATCCAGTCTATGTATATTATACATTGGACTGAGGAGTGGTTCCTGTTTCAGTGGGAGTGTTAGAAAGCATATATATTGATAGGAGGTTTACACCACTATACATCTGTTGCTATGATTAAAAATTTTTTTTTCTAGGCTTACGTTATATCTTCACCACAATAATGTGATGGAGTATATTTTCAATATTGTTTATTTATAGATTGTTATTTATGTATAGTTGCATGCACTATATATATCTATATCTATATATATAGATACAGGTGAAACTCGAATAATTAGAATATCGTGCAAAGTTCATTTAATATATTAAAAACATTTGCCTCTAAAGTACCCCAAGGGCAAAGTAAACTTAACCAATGTACACAGATCAGATTAACCCTCAATTAAAATCCCCTCAAAGTTCTACAACTGTGCATTTCCTCATCAAAAACTGGTAAAAGCATAATAAAGGTTGTTAATGATTGTATACTTTGTATCTAGTCTGTCATGAAACCCAACAATTATAAAGTGTGAGTAATGTTAGATCAACTTCAATAAACTAAATGGTTTTGGAGAGTCTTCCTTTTCTTCTTTTATATCATTTATGTAGAGTGTGACGTACGCCCGGCCCAGACCCGCTGTACTTAAATCCCACGTGACCATACACAAGTCTGAACCGAGCGTGAGCGTCAGAAGGACGTGGCGATACCACTCTCAGCCTCACCCTGCGCAGAGATTTCCCAGCTCGCAGGACAACAATCTCAGGCCAGCAGACTGAGAGCGATCGTCACCAGGGTTGGTTAACTCTGCAGTTAACCTGTTACCCACAAACTTCCACTGCCACCATGTGTTTTTCGGAACACAAAACGCGCCCAGCAAATGCTGCAACAATTTAAACACTTAAACAATGCCTGTGATGCTGCTGTCCTCTAAGACAGGAATATGACAGGATTCACTATACAGTAGCGCTCTTCAGAGAGCAAGGATACTTTAAGTTCGTATTTAGAGCGTAGAGATAAGCTTAGCGATTTTTTATATCGTCCTTTATAAAAGAAACGGTGCAGAAAATATACAGAAAAAGATTTAATAAAAGAGACACAATATATATACAATGCCATGCCTTTTATTAATGACCGCCATAAAAGCTTACAGAGATATGTTTGAATTCCACTCGGACTGGGCAATAAAAGATCACAGCCAGAGCATCTCTTCTGTGGAATGTGGAATGTGGTGGGGGCCTGTCACATCACTAAATGAAGCCCTGCAGGTGCTCTGAACTGGGGGAACAAACAAATTCTATTTTTAATATTCAGACTCAGACCCCCTTATCGTCACATAGAGTATTTAAGAGAGAGAAAGGGTTTAAGAGGTGGAGGAGTGGATATTTTGTTTACCCTATTTTGGGAATAGTGCTTTCTAGCCTTTTTGATTCAATCTCAACCTGCTCCAGTGAGTTTACCCAGTGAAGTTGTCATGTACATTTTTGAATATTGGGAGTTTTGCACACTGTACCATGGTGGACATTTGCTAAATATCATGAACTATATTTAATCACAGACGGATACTTGCAACAGTTGAGTTGATGTTGCACCTTGATAATGTTTTTACCAAGATTGCACACAGAATTGTTTTTTATTTGCCTATTACTAATTGTATTTGTTTAAAATGTTGTACAGCTATTATACTGTTCATCCACTAGGATTTTACTGATTTTTATTTTATTTAGATAGCTTTTATCTAGACATGATTTAAATAGGAGCACTGTGTTCAAGTAATTATATTGTTAAACATATAACTGATTCCAAGAGACACTGTTCAAATATATTATTATCCAACATGGTTATTCACTAAAGGGTGAAGGAGTATGGAGAAGGCAGGAGAACAATCTAGGACAAAATAGCTGATTTTTTAAAAATTCTCCAATTCAGCTCACTTTCCAGTTTAGCTGTGTTGTCCTAGATTGTTCACGTCTCCTGCCTTCTCCAAAATCTTCACCCTTTTGTGAATAACCCTGCAAGTCTTTAGATAAGACTTTCCTTGTTGACTTTGTCACAATTTGAAGATTGCCCCTCCATCTTAGAATTACAAAAAGTAACACATTTATTAAATATACTTAATTTCTTATACTGTAACTAATGATTTATCTTCTTCCGAATAAATAAGCCATGAAAGAGAAATGACAATTCAATTTAAATGCTGCACCTTCCTTGCCTAAACAGACAGGGCATAAACTTGGGGGGCATGAGAACAATTAATTGGTGCCTGTAAGGAGAGCTATAATGAAGACTCATAAAAAGTAAAGACAAAGACTATATTGAGGATATGTTTACACCATGCCCAGACCAGATATGGACATTTTTGCTGTGGGTTTTTTCTAGCTTAAAATGGGTCTTCAGGTGGAGTCCAGTGCGTTCTGGTGCGTTGTCATGTGTTCCAGTGCGTTCCAGACCAGAGAAAATGAGACAAGCAGTGGTTCTTTTTCTGGACCGGAATGAGTTTTAAGAAACTGTAGGTTTCATATTGACCTGCAGCCACACCAAATATGTAACGTGTACACTTTACGTCTGGTTAGGAAAAACTGAGATAACTTAATTACTCATTATGGAGTTTTAAAAAAATGTTGTGGTTAAACAGTGCGCAGCTAAAATAAAGGTATTAACTGAATTGTAAATGAACTATAAAAACATCGTTTTCCCTTACTTTCAATAAGAGCAGTGTATCGTGGATGTTCCAATAGAAACGTCAGAGAGGGATTATTGAATTCACTTTTATTACTTCCACCTGCTTTTAGCCAATTCATTCCAAACATTTTTCTGTAATCAAGTTCGGCTCCTCTCCTTTCTTTTTGCAAGATCTGTTGAAAACATTAAAAAGTGATCTTTTATGGAAAACGTTACCTCTTACTGTAAATGATAGATTAATGCCCCCCATCTGCTTTTACATGTTATATTCATCTTCCTTGCAGTTTTTGAATAAAATGGGACAAATGGAACCTATATTACATCATACATGTATAACTGCCCTCTGTAGGAATTATGACAGTTTATTACTTTAATGTACCCTTAGCAGGGGGACTCACATAACACCTGTAGTTGTCCAATGAAATGAACTTCGTATGGTTTACATTCAACCCCAGTAGTATACTCGCTTAATTCATAGAGTATGCTAGCGTTTAGTAGAAGTGGTGGTAGTCTCCAGTGTGCACAAGGAGTCACATTAACCCCGGCAATTGTCCAACGTATAACTTTGTATGGAATGCATTCTATCCCAGAAAGCACACTGGTAAAAGCATGTAGTATACTTGCGGTTAGCAGAAGTGGTGGTAGCTGAGTGCACACGGAATCTCCAATAGCAAGACAGGTAAGCCTTCAGTTTCCTTAGGGGAACCCCTCAGTCTCAGGTCTGAGTTGGATGCATGCAAGTACGAGGAGGGATGCTCACCCCAGATGGCGGCTTCAACTGTGTGTAACAGCTGGCAGCAAATGTGGGGTAGAGCAGGCTGACAAGGGAGATCCGGAGTGGATGGATGGCTGGTGGAGATCAGAAGATGAAGGGAAAACAGCAAGACCCTGCACCAGGAATCCCGCACACTGGATCCTCAGGATCATTCAGCAGAGCGGAGGAGAGCTGCTGATATGAGGCAGTAACAGGTGTCAGCATGCGGCTGCAGAGAGGAAATTCCTTAGCGTCTTCTCATCAAGATTGACAGGACGCCGAGCACTTTCAAACTATGTGGCTTTAAGCCGCCGGCTGAGTGGAGGGGGTGGAGCTACCCACCGGAGATGAGGAGGGCGGCACTCGGTACGGACACCGCAGCGTCGCCCCACGTATCTCTGACACTCACAGACCAGGCATTGTAATGTTCGGTCCGGGTGAACTAACAGACTATATGGATCTCAACTGTGGTTTTAGGGTACGGGTATCAGAGTGGCAGCTGCACCTCGCTTGCCCCGTTTTTAGGAGAGGCTGAGAGGGAGCTGCCTCACATCATTTCCCCGCTGGGGTGAAGGCTTGGTGACCACGGAGTGTGGGGTTCAAGCTGGAGTAAGTAGAGAGTCAGGTGCAAATGATCAGCGATGGTGAGTATACACAGCAGTTTTATGTTAATCAGTAGTGAGGCGTTCTCACAGCAGTGGAGGTTCAGCAATCAATGGAGAGTATGCACAACAGTAAATATAACCAGCAGGTATGAGCATTCACAGCATTGGATGAGCATGGAGGTCATTATTCGGAGAGGCAACAAAGAGACCAAAGATAATCCTGAGGGAGCTGCAAAGCTCTGAAGCGGAGATTGGAGTATCTGTCCATAGGACCACTTTAATCCATACACTCCACAGAGCTGGCCTTCATAAAAGAGTGGCCAGAAAAAAAAAACATTGCTTACAGAAAAAAATAAGCAAACAGGTTTGTTGTTCACTAAAATGATGATTAGGATACTACCCAAACATATGGAAGAAGGTACTCTGGACAGATTAAACTAAACTCAAGCTTTTTGGGCTTCAAGGAAAACGCTATGCCTGGTGCAAACCCAAGACCGCTCATCACCCCGAGAACACCACAGTGAAGCATGGTGGTGGCATAATCATACTGTGGGGATGTTTTTCATTGGCAGGGACTGGCAAGCTGGTCACAACTGAAGGAATGATGGATGATGCTAAATACATGGAAATTCTTGAGGGAAACTTGCCAAGGGGGTAAATACTTTTGCAAGCCACTTATAAATACACTTGTAATAAATACATGAAACTCCATGACCAGAAGCCTATAACCACAGTTGATCTGGAGGAAGACAGAAAAGCCTATAAAACACGGTCCAATGTGTTTAAACAGGGAGAAAAAAAAATATCTAAATTATTGAAAATACAGGAACCTTGGGTCAAATATTACATATCTTCTAATTTAGCTGCTCGCCATCTTATTCGATGATGGTACAGATGCAGTTAATAGCTTCTTGAGAACAGTAAAGACCTAGTGGTTTATAATCCTTTTTCCTCTCTTTTTCCCTTAATTTCTCTCTGCCCCATCCCCCCTTTTTATGTAATTGTTCTTATTTTTACATATCTTTATAATGTATGTTGAAAACCAACATCAAAACACAATCTAGCCCATGACAAAATCTAGTAATCATAGAAGAATAGATTGTAGCAATTACAAAATGCTTAATTTCTTCTTCCACTCAGTACCCACAAGGTATGAATAATAGACAATACTAAATAGCTAGTTATGTTAAATTATATGTCTTGTTTATTGACTGTAACATATAGACATTACCTCAATACAGCTGAAACATAATTGTGTCATGACTGTAAAACATTTACATTACAACACAGTTACATTAAATTGTTAGCTAAACAAGAAAAAACATATTTGCGTGAACATGATTGGATGACTGAAGCAAACTCAGCTTTTCCTCACTCATTTACATACACTTTACAAAATGAGCATGCTCTATTCTTTTGACAAATAAACCCCAATGTGTCTAAACACCTTGGTGCAAAAAAAAAAAAGTCGGCATAAATGACAAAGAGAATACACAAAAGTATACTTTGTTGGTAACTGTGTGATAACATTGTCCAAGCTAGAATATATGACAAAAAAAAAATCACAGACAATATTTTGCATATTGGTTTTGAAATCCCAAAACTGCTTAACATGCAACTCTCCCTTAGCTGTCTTCTCCATTACTGGCTATTTAATACTTAAGATTAATACAAATTAAAGTAGGCTACACCAATAGCACCTAACTAGTACAGAGCTTGTCACTTTGATATATTCAGTTGAAAGTCTTGAAAGCATTGGTTCTTTGTACAATTTAAAGAGGAACTCCAGGATTTTAACCGGTTGCCGTCCGCCAGTTGTAAAAAAACGGACGAACGGCACTGCAGCATTGGCGGGTATTGCTATTATATAGGGGGATTGTTATGAAAGTCTGCCGTCCGTCCGTTTTTTCTTAACGGGCGGACGGCAAGAGGTTAATATTGTAAAAAATAAAATAAAAACCAGTGGTGAATAAATACCACCAAAAGAAAGCTCTATCTTTCCCCAAAAAATGATATAAAATTCATTTCAGTACAGCGTTGCGTGACGGAATAAATGTCAGTCAAAGTACCGCAGCGCTGAATACTGAAAAATGGCCTGGATGGGAAGGGGGTTTAACACCGCCGATGTCAACTGGTTAAAGAACTAACGCTTGCAGTGGGGCTACCCCTACATTGCAAGGGTTAACTGCTCGTTTTGTTCTGGGGTGCAAATAAAGAAAATATACTCGCCTGATCTTCAGTCTAGCTGCTAGACCAGTCCTTTCAGCCTCTTCTGCTCTGGGATTCGGTGGTCTAAGGACCTCTGACGTCATAACGTCTAATGCAGGTTCATTAACTTGCATTAGCCGTGAGGGTGCAGAGAGACATTCCACAGCCAGAGCGAAGGGAGAGAGAGGTGAACGCTGACTGCCGCAGGACTGAGGATCAGGGCCTTTATTCCGGCCCTTGGGAGAAAAACGATTACTTATTTTGTTAGGTTTATAAAATATCATTAATCAATTCATCATCACATTATAAACTTAATACCTTAGTGAAAAAAATGTGCAAATCCAAATAAAGATGTGATCATCAATAAGTGGTCATCTGTAAGTCTATAAGCCCAGCATCAATAGTGTCTCTAAAGTAAAACTCCTCCAATGGTGCCCAAAAGGTGAATATGCGTCTCCCTGTGAATTTAATTACCCAACTTTTCAACACTCCACCACCACTGCTACAAACACTGTTCCAAACTCCAAAACCTCCACTTTTCCCTGTGAATCCACTCTTTTGACAGTCTTTCACCTGCCCATGAGACCTTCTGACAAAAAGTCTGATATAGCAGATTCCCTTTTGCAAAACTGGTCTCCTCCGTGTCCACCGCTGCACAGAGATCTTCTCACAATAGGTTTCTTGTAACTTCCTGTCCCCTCCTTCGTCCTCCAGCTGGCAGGATTACACCTGTCACTCCCAATTGCTGTACACCACTCTCCTCTGTATCAGCTGCTCTCATTCAAAGGATCAAACAAACACCATAGCGCACACCATTAAAATGCTTCTAATATTTAAGATTTACTCACATAAAAAAGAGGAATCACAACTAGGGATGCACCGATACCGATACTAGTATCGATATCGGTGCCGATTCCAAGTATTTGGGCAAGTACTCGTACTCGCACACAACGGTAAAATATCAATCCCTTCTGAATCACAGATGCTGCACAGAAAGCAATCTTCACTCGTGCACACTGTTCCTAAGCTCCGCCCTACGCACGTTACCTCAAATACTAAGGTCTGGTTTACACCTGCGCGTTCCAAGAACGCTTAACGCACTTGCGGTGCCATTAATTTCTATTGGCACCCCAAACGCGGCCGGCAAGTTGCGCGTGTTTCCGCTTGTGCAAAAGGATATGACCCCATTCAAATCAGTCGGGGACCCCCCCTGGCAAAGCACCCTCCCCATGTTGAGGGCATTTGAACTGGCATGGTGCTCTGCTAGGCTGCTGCTCGGATCAAAGGTTTGATAAGGGTTTTTAGGGGGGCCCCTACGCTTTTTTGGCGTTGGTGTCTCCAGTAAAATTCCTACCAGACTAAAGGGTCTGGTATGAATTGGGGAGGGCACTTCATGCTGTTTTTTTTAATGTTTAACAATATAAAATTCATTCAAAATGACATTTGGAAATAATTCTGGATACGTTTAGATTTGTTAGTTTTTCATTCATAATTCACATGCATCCCAATTTCAATTCGGAACTAAACGAATGACTAATGTACAGCATCAGACAATGATCAAACACTAGCTAAAAGCATTTGATTCTAGAGGTTCTACTCAGTCTGTGTAAATTATTTTCAAGGATTGCCATGTACCACAATGCACTGACTGTACCGCCCCTCACCTAATCACAGGTCCAGTTATACTATAAATTAAAACACGCCTCCCAAGGCTACCATACTTTTTCTGTCCTCACTGCTCAAGCTGGTTATACTAAGAATATTTTTGATTTTTACCCTCACCTTGCCGGTTGTTTCTGGCCTGCCGCACAGGTTCAGCCTCTCCTTGTTGTGAAGTTCCCTTTGTTCAGATGGGAAGCCTCCCCCATATGTTCAGAGTTTCTGGTGCAGGAAATGGTCTCTTGGGGTCCTTTCATATTCGGATTCTTCCTCTATCATTGCGGCATGTTGAAGACACCTGTTTGCTCCTGGTCTTCTGATTTCGAAGAAACCATGACTCAGCTGCATCATCAGAAACTATGGTTGTACTGGAATGATCACATGCATGCCAAGATGACAAGTAGGATCCACTCCATTTTCCTACAATTAGTTTAAGTAGTGAATATGCTACTATTTCCTATGGCTTTGCAGTCCTGCTTTGCTCTGGCTGAATCTTTGAATATCTGTTATTATGCCTCTAGATCTATTCAGTTGTCCATGTGTGCTTAAACCTTACAGGTGCATTGCAAGGAAGTATGCTATTCTGTGGTGCTACTAATGCCTTAGTTCACATGAGTCAAACTCAAGGCCCAGGGGCTGAATCCGGCCCACCAGGCCATTTTCTAGACTTCTACTTTCAGATCTAGGTATTAAGTTATTACTAAAACCAGTGATAATCGAATGCTAAGGCAATTATGATACAGATTAGATACATTTATATAGTCTTACAGATACCTTTGAGGGCAACCATAATGTTGATGCGGCCCGCGATTAAATTGAGTTTGACACCCCTGCCTTAGTTGAAGCTTGCAGGTTTTCCACTAAAAATCCATTAGTTTGCTTGTGGTGCTTTAATTTTGCAGGTGCTTGCTGAGTGCAGACTGCTAGCACTTATAGCTCTGCTACTAAAGCTTTACTTGGATCTTACAGAAATCTGTTGTTTGCGAACTCTGTCAGCTTCAAAGCTTCAATCTTGTGCCTTAACTCTTTGGGTGCCTTTCATGTGAGTATTTTTTCTGCCACCTGTGGTTCATCAGCGCGGTTAATATTTAATATATATTTTATGGAGTCGTTGCCTCATTTGCAGGCTTATTCTGCCTCATATACTGTAATCCTTTTATTGCCTCATGTATACAGCATTGTGCTATACCCCTTCATTGCCCCGAAGGCGAGTATGTGGCTACCATGTACACAGCATTGTTAGTGTCCAGCTGGTTCTGACAGATACTATTTAATCATATTTAATCATATCAATCCTCTTCAGCTTATCTGTGACAGCAAAGGTTGGACCATGTGTTCAATCCCCAGATGACACTAACCCCTTCCCCCAAGAGACCGGCTACATTCTATAAGGTGAGGGTCAGGTAGGTAGAAAAAAAAGTGCACATGCAATGGCACAATTAAATTTAAATATTTTCAGCTCTATTGTGAGCACTGTTTCTCGGAGGGCATATGTAGGGGTTAATAAATTGTAAATCTCCCCAGCCCTTTGCCACTGCTGCTTCTCAGAGTGCATATGCATGGATTTCTGGATTATACTCTCTCCAGCCCTATTGCTAGCACTGCTCCACAAAGCCAGAGTAAGCTGCTACAGTATCTGAACACATTACAAGAAAAGTACAACCTTGTGAGCAGTGCTGGGCCTGCGATCATCTGGCAGGATGCTGTGGCAAGTTTCCCCTGCAGGTGCAGTAGTAAATAAAGAGGCAAAAAGGTAGAGGTCTGAAGTCTTAAACAGAGGCGATGTACTTTATGAACTGTCAATTACTAGCCCAGTCAAGCAGCTGCATCCGCCACAAATTCCCCTCTAGCCCTAAGGCAGTCAGTTACAGAGTATCGCCAGCATACATCTTAGGTTATAATTCACTGGCAAGGATTCCCTTACCGTGGGCCTTTAGTCATCCCCTAATCAGGGCAGTTAAAAAGGCCATATACTGGGAGGAATATATACCCATTCAAGACAAGGTTTGTTGCTCTAACGTATCCTCATGATCGACGCAATAGTCATCATGCTAATTTGGCATCAGGACACCTTATATGAGTAAATAAAGTTTATATCTGGTTCTGGAGCACCCATAGGCCAGTACTGGCTCTTACTTGCCAGGGCAATCCATACTTAGCCAAAGAAAACAGAAGCAGACTTTTTAGCTGACAATAAGGTCTCAGGGGCATGGTAATTACTGAATGAAATAAATCAGCAAGTGACTTTATAGTAAAGCTGCTATGGATATGCTGTGTTGCTCATCCGGGACTGCACATACCTTGTGTTGGTGCAGATCTCACCACACACAACAATACTGGGGGGAATTTATCAAAGCAATTACCGCAGTTTTAGCCTCTTAGATAATTTTTTTAATGTGCAAATCTGTATTTTTTTTAATATTCAATTTTTATTAATTTTCTTCAATAAACAAAATTAACACATACAAATAGCACAGCCATGCAATCGTCATTTCCATATCCCTTCCCTTCAACATTTCAAAATGTGGAGAGGAGGGTCGGCTATTCATGTACCTTATGTAGGCAGAAACGTCGCTGGCGGGTACCATGTAATACAGGTTAACCAAGACGTTACAAAAAAGAAAGAAAAAGAGAAAGAAAAAGAAAAGAGGGACAAGTGGGGGAGAGGAGGGGGAATTGGGAGTCCGGTACTCCTATCTTAAGTCCCTTGCAAGTGCCTTAACCTTCAATTTTAAATTTATTTTTTTCCTGACTCTGAGTACTCCTATTCTGTCCTGTCATGACACAATATCCCTTCTGTTATTTGTTAGAACAGTTCCGTCCTGTGTCCTATGGGTTCCAGATGTTCGTATGAAGTTATTCCACGGTTGCCATCTTGACTCAAATTTTTCAAAAGTGTCCCTCTGTAGAGACGTCAGTTCCTCCATTACTCTGTAGTAATCTACTCTTTTATACCAGTCTCTCGTAGTTGGAATAGTATTTTTGTTCTAATATAACGGTATTAAGGTCTTTGCCGCATGTATTAAAGTCAAGGCTAATTATTTTTTGTAAATAGATAGTCTGCGCTTCTGGAGGGAGGTAGTATAGAAGGAATAAATAAATAAATAATTAAATATTTGGAAATAGTGAATAAATCTGGTAAACCCAGAGCAGCTCTGAAATGGGGATTAAAGAAATCCCTACGGTAATCAATAAAAATAAAAAGCGAATGTGTATAAAAGGTGAAAACTAGGTTTTCAGGCGAGTCGGCCTGGAGCCTATTAATATGTATTAGATGTGATTAATGAACCAATACAAAAGTGCTGTAATAGGGATAAAACATAAAAAACAATCAAATTGTCCGATGAAGTCATATAAAAATCTTGTGAAACATCAAAAAGTGTTCCCTATGGAGAAAGTTCGGTGAACGGTGAACACCGTGTGCAAACAAGGATAGTAGTGTATTTACAGGTGGTCCGAACTGCCCCTCTCGGGTGGGTACTCACCAAATAGAAGTTGGTCAAAAGAGCTCTTAGTGAGTAATAGCGTAGTTGGACTTGAGCGCAAACGTATTCTCTACGGGTCCCGGCAGGCGAACACTTGGCTTTCTCCCCTATATCGCTGGCTGTATCTCAGGGATGAGGAGATCGATCCTTTTAGACGCGGTGTTGGCAAAGTGCTTTGTCGTGGTCCCACAGGGTTTTAGAGACGAACAAAGAAGAGACCCTTCATAGCGTAGTATGTAAAACCATAAACTTTTATTCCAATACGGCTCACAAGGCAAAAAATTCCGGCCGGCTAGAGCAGCTCAGGAACAAGCATAAAAATCTCGTGTCTAACAAACTAGCATCTGCCCTCCTTGACGCGTTTCGTCAGGTGACTTCCTCAAAAAGAAGGTCTATAGCTAATTATTTTTTGTTTCTGTACGTCCGTCCAAGTGGTCTCCAACTCCTGCTCCCATTGTTCCAGGTATGATGGAAAAGAGTTAGATTGGCATTCTAATAGAATCCTATAAAGTTGGGATATCCCGTGGCGTGGGGGGTCAAGTAAAGAAAATATTTTTTCCAAAGGTGTAAGATCCAAAATTGTACGTAGTGGCCTTGTGAGTGACGAAATAAAATGGGATAGTTGTCTATGTCTCCACGTGTCTAATGGATAAGTCCCCCATTGTCCTCTAAGGGAATCTAGTGAGCGTGACCTGTTTCCGTCACATACTTGAAAAAGTTTTAAAGTGGAGTGTGTCGACCATTTAAGATAACCTGTATTGTATAGTCCCGGTGGGAAGAATACGTGATCATTCACTGGCATTATAGGTGAATTTTATTGGCCTATCAGCCGGGCATATAGTGAATTCCATATAAATAAGGTGTGACGAGTGAGAGGTGATATTAAAGAGTGTAATTTCTGATATTCCTGTGGTATCCAACAAATAGTTGATATAGTTTGAGCAGCAAGTGCGTTCTCTAGTTCAACCCATTTTTTTGTTTTAGTGTGGTAATGTAGGTCCAGCATTCTATTAAGTGCAACAGCCTGGTAATAACATTTAAAATCTGGTAGTGCTAATCCTCCCTGGCCTCGGGTCCTCCTAAGGACTCCATATGAGATCCTAGCGGAAGACCGTTTCCAGATATAGCGACCGACAACTAGAGGTGAGGAAAATACCTAGATATTGGATTTTATGACTCCGCCAACCAAAGGGCAGTGTTTCTTTCAGGGAGGAAGCAATATGGCCTGGTGTAGAGATATTTAGGATTTCAGATTTTGACAGGTTAATTTTAAAATTTGATATTTGACTAAAGGATTCAAATTCTTGTAGCAGTGATGGGAGCGAAATCTGGGGTTGTTGAATAAAAAAAAGAATATCATCCGCGTAGGCGGCTAGTTTATGTTCTATAGTACCTACTGTAATACCTGAAATATTACCATTATATCTTATGGAAATGAGAAGAGGCTCTAATGTTAAAGTAAATAATAATGGGGATAGCGGACATCCTTGACGTGTACCATTGTGCAGAGTAAAGTTGTTTGAAAGATGGCCATTTACCTCGATTTGGGAGGTGGGGTTCTTATATAGGGCCATTATCCCTGTCAGAAATCTAGGTCCCATCCCTACTGCTTGTAAGGTAGCCCTCAGGTAATCCCAATCCACTCTGTCGAACGCTTTTTCTGCGTCCGTAGACAGAAACAAGGTATGGTTTGAAGAGGTGGAGGTATAATGAATTAAGCTAATTGCTCTTTGGGTGCTATCTCTTGCCTCCCTACCGTGTATAAAACCTGTTTGATCTGATGTTATTAAATGTGGCATCAGGCCGCTAAGTCTATTGGCCAAGACTTTAGCATATACTTTAATGTCGGTATTAAGTAATGATATCGGCCTATAGCTGCTACAAGTGGTTAAATCCTTGCCTCCTTTAGGAAATACTGATATGTGCACGTGTAGTGTAGTTGGCACTGGTGGCTCTCCATTCAGGAGTGAGTTAAAGTATTTACATAAGTGAGGAAGTAGACTATGTTTAAATATTTTGTAATAGTGTATTGTGTAACCATCTGGCCCTGGGCTTTTCCCACTTGCCATATTGGCCATAGCCTGCTGAATTTCTTCTACATTTATAGGGGATTCCAGGGACTCCATAGAGGCCATAGAAATGGCAGGTACCGTAATTGATGTTAAGTAGGTCTGAATGCGAGTTAAATGTTGGTCTTTGGTTTGGGAGGCAGATTCAGGTCTCACATGATATAAGGATGAGTAGAATTCTTTAAAAACACTAGAGATGGCAGGTGTTGTATATACCATATCATCCTGTTTAGTTTTTATTTTTGCCACGAAATGTGTGCGTTGTTTATCTTTCAGCAATCTAGCGAGGGCTTTTCCTGGTTTATTACCCAGTTTGTAAGACCGCTGGGAGAGATAGTTAAGAGATCTCTTATATTTTGCATCTACCTCCCTTTTTAATTCTTCCCTCACTTTCGTCAGATCCATAAGGGCCGAGGCTGTCAGCGTTCCCTTATGGATTTGCTCTAATGCTGCAACTTTGTTTGAAAGTTCTATCACTTTCAAAGTATGTTTCTTCTTTTTATAGGAGCCCTGGGAGATAATTATTCCCCTTATTGTTGCCTTATGCACCTCCCAAGCTATGCCTGGTGGCATCCCCCCTTCAGTATTCTCAGAAAAATAATAATGTAGTTCTTTTGTAAGGTCAGACCTAATCTTATTATCCCGCAGTAAGGATTCGTTTAACCTCCATACAGGAGGTGAACGTTTATCTCCTGGCAGCCTCAAAGTGACCCTCACTGGAGCATGGTCCGAGAGGGTAGCAGTGAGAATAGTTATATCTTGTATAATCCCGAGGTGGTAGTGATCTATAAATATGTAATCTAACCGCGTGTACGTATCATGCACCGATGAATAGGCGGTATAGTCCCTCTCTAGTGGATGAAATACCCTCCAAACATCCATCAATTGTGACGTATGTAAGAGTGCTTTAAAAGTTTTAAGTCGTTTAAAAGATATATGGGAACGTCCCGAAGATAAATCAAGAGATGGATCCATATGAATATTAAGATCTCCTGCAAGGACTATTGTACCTTCTTGATAGTCCATCAATTGATGGAGCGTTCTACATAAAAACGTGGTTGGGGCTTTATTAAGGGCGTATATTGAGGCAAATGTGAACAAGTGGTTGTCGATTGTCCCTTTTAGAAAAATATATCTCCCGTTAGGATCTACAACTGTGGATGTGTTTAAATTTAACGTTTTTATGGATGCCGATTGCAACTCCCCTGGAATTACTTGAATCCGAGGTGCTATAGTACCATAAAGGATAGTGCAGGGAAGATAAACGCACATGAGTGTGATGGGATAAATGCGTTTCCTGCAAAAAGGCTATATCACAGTTAGCTTGCCGCAATTCGTGCATCAGCTGGTGCCTCTTTGCAGGCATGTTGAGGCCTCTGACATTATACGCCAGTACACTATATTTTGCCATCGGCATTCATAAATAAGGCATATCTTTACCACCACTGTTAGTACCGGACCTCCCCCAGGGACAAAGGGAGCAAAGGCATTAAGGGAAAAGAGAAAATTAGACATATATAGACGAGGGGAAAAAAACCCATATATTTAAAAAACATTAACAATGTAATTCTTAACAGGCAATGTATACACCTTGTGTATCCATTACCTAAGTCCAGATACTGGATTAGTGCGAGCTCCTCAGAGCTATTGTCGCACTTCGTAGGGGACGTGGCTACTCCATGTGGCCGCCATCTGTCCTGCTCTCCCATATGAAGAGCCCTACAGAAAGAAGGCCACCACACTGAGCCCCCACGTGCCCCACCTGCACTCTTAGGCCGCCGCATGACCCCCCCCCCCGGGTGGGGGGGGGGGGCGGTATAATAGATAACTTAATAAACTCACAACGTCCCAACTTGGAGATTCCTAGGGAATTAATCGTATATACCTTAGCACTAAGCCCTATGCTACCTACCAGGCTGTTACCTAAATTCAACTATTTTCCCCCATCTACACTCAGCCCTTATATGGAGCTCTTAGTGTACGTAAGGTATCATATCAATTAT
>NW_017308007.1:103999-127939 GCF_000935625.1 Nanorana parkeri
AGGGGTCCAGTTGGCACTCAGTAGAAGATCTGCGGCTGCTATTGTCTCCTGCCATTCCGGTAGTTGGGGTAAGTTGATAGCCAGTGCTTCACCAAATTGCGGCAATTCCTCCAGAAATCGGAGGACTACCGTTTTTTCGTGCCATTAAGCAGGATGGGAAACCCCATCTATAGCTAACCCCTGCCTGTTTAAGGGTTTCCAAAAGTGGACACAGAGCCCTGCATCTTGTAAGGGTTTCCCGTGCCAGGTCTGGGTATATTTGAATAGGGGTACCCTCATATTCCGTTAATTTATGCTCCCGCAGTCTCCTTTTCCACATAATAATGTAATCTACATATAACATCCCGTGGTGTCTCGGATGCCAAACCGCGCGGGCGGGGGGTACGGTGGATGCGGTCAAACATCAGTGGAGTATCAGGTACTTGGTCCAATATGATGTTAAATATGCCCCGTACGTTTTCTGCCAGTTCTGAGTCTATAATGTTCTCAGGTATGCCCCGAATCCGTAGGTTATTCCTACGTCCCCTGTTCTCCAAATCCTCTACCCGGTAGGAGACAGAGCATTGGGTGTGCTTCAGCTGGCATACCTGAGTTTGAAGAGTGCTTATTGCCACTGCGTGGGAGTCTAGCCGAGTTTCTCCATCCTCCACCCAGTGTAATATGTGCGTCATCTCCCCCTTAAGCACCACTATTTCGGTCTTCAGGGAAAGCTCAAGCCGCGAGAACATCTCCGTCAGCTCGTCTTTCATGGGAAGGGTTCTCATCAGCTCGTCCACTGGTGATGTCGTCATACATTCTAGCTTGCCTCTCAATTCAGATCCCCGAGCCGACGAGTCCCCCTTCCTCTCGTATAATGACAGCCTGGGTGAGAGACTCACGCGAGCAGCTGCTCCCCCGGACTGCGACGTAGTCTCGGACGCCAAAAAGCGCTGCATTGGGCTCCCCGCTGTGGTCTTCAGTGACCCTTGCTTTCGAGTCTTCTTGCGGTTCATTTTGGGGCACAAGGTGAGTAGTCAAAGATGTATCTAGGTGCAGGTGGATACCACGGAGCTCATGCTAGTCGCGTCCAGCCGCCATCATAGCTAGGACACGCCCCCAATGCCATCCATGCCCAAATCTGTATTTTAACATGTGCCCCTGTTTTCACCTGAGCTTGCACTACTTTTCCAACTGCACGTGTTTTGCCCCTGTTTTGCCCAAAGCTTGCACTACTTTTCCAACTGCACGTGTTTTTTGCACGTGTTTTACACCTGTTTTGACCAGAGCTTGCACTACTTTTTCAATTGCATGTTTTTTTGCACTTGTTTTGCACCTGTTTTGACCAGAGCTTGCACTACTTTTTTAACTGCACGTTTTTTGTTTAATATATTTTTATTGCATTTTAATTTCATACAGTTTACATATTGCATTCTATAAAAATTGAGATAATATATATAAAAAAGGGCTCAGACATATATCATACCTCCCTCTCACTCATGCCTCCCTCTCACTCATGCAATCTCCCCTACTTACATCCAAATTTCCAATTTTTTCGTTCCTTTCTTTCAAAACTTCCTTTGAAGGAGTAGGAGATAGACCATCTTACCCCTGTGTCATCAACCCTCTATCCTCATCTCAGTGTCCTCAAATCCCCCCCACCCCTTATCCTATATTTCCCTCCCTATTCCTCTAGTGTCTATCTTATCGTGTACAAACAACTAACATTTTAACAAACTTCATGTATCTCCCAACAAACTCCCGTATTTCCTTCTAATCTAATCTCCCTCTTTATGTATTGGTGCTCCTATCCTACATGTACTTGTTTATTACCCTCAACTCTAGTGTCATGTACAAACCTAGGTTTACCTCCTCTATTTATCCATTCAACTTCCCCCAATGTGCACTCGCCCCCTTATTTCCTCCCTACCTCTTGTCCTTTTCTCCCACTCCTCCAATAGGCATTCATACTCCTTACTACTTCGCCACTCATACAGGTCATATTCTAGCTCAATATCTTAAAACCTCTAATCAGAAGTCTTATCTGTATCCTTGCCATATATTCAGTACCCCTCTGTGGTTTCTTTATTTCATTTTTCCCTAAACTCCTAATCTTCTCCTAATACCTTCCTATGTTCTTCTGTCTGTATATAAATTTCCCAATTTCCCCAGATCTTATGGAAAATCTCCTTTTTATTTGCATCTTTTGCACTTAGCTCCTCCATATATCTTATTTCCTCCATTGTGCTAACCCAGTTATCTAATGTGGGTGGTGCCGTTGACTTCCATCCCCGTGATATGCAGACCCTAGCTGCAGCCAATACGAATCTTAAGATTTTGCTTTTTATCTTTTTTAGAGAACCAGGCATTAATGACAATAAGGCCATAAAAGGATCTTTTTCCAGACTTTGCGTCTCTATGGCATTATATATTCCAAATACAGATTCCCAAAAAGGTTGCAGCCTAGGACAGCTCCACCAGATATGCAAATATGTCGCCTTCTCCCGGGTGCATCTCCAACATCTATCTGTTAAATCTGGGTTTATATGTCTAATACCTTCTGGGCACCTATACCATCTAGATATAATTTTATAGTTATTTTCTTGGTGAAAGGAAGATGTAACGGAGCTATGTGTCATGTTAAATATTTTTCCCTTATCTTCTTCCGCCTCAGGATGCCATATATTACTGACAAGGTATGTGTGACAGGTGTTTCTGATATGCACAGTTTCTCAAATGTAGTAAATGCCCTGTTAAGGGTTTTGTGTATCCTAAGGTGTCTGATATAGTCAGATAGCTGAACTGCCTCCATCCATAGCTTCCCATTAATTGTTTTTTTTTCTGGTCGTAGGTTCATCTTTAATTCCTCTCTGCCTGGTTCTAACACTTGCCACACCTGTATATGTGGAGTACTCTCCGTATCTAATAGTGTGTTTACTTGCATACCTGGTGGAAATTGTGGATTACCTAGGATGGGAGTCAAGGGTCCAGGCCTAGATGAAAGATTATATTTAGTAACAGATTTATCCCATACTTGTAGTGCCGCTCGTACTAAGAGATGCAGTGTAGATGCCTGTGGCCTATACTCCACTGAAAGCCAAGGAAGATTCCTCAAGAACACTGGGGAAACATCAGCTTCTAGTTTTACTACCCCTTTATCCTGACCCCTGTGTATCCAGTCAGATAGTCTGGATATTAGGATCGCTTTATGATAAAGTGCGAAATCTGGAATTCCCAAGCCTCCTCTTTGCTTTGATCTCATCAGATCTTTTGCGCTTATTCTATGGGTTTTATTTGCCCAGACAAATGTCATTGCTGCCGATTTTATTTTCTGGAAAAAAGCTTCTGGCAGAAGAATAGGAATTGTCTGTAGTCTATATAGTATTTTTGGGAGGATATCCATTTTTAGGACATTTACTCTCCCTATCCATGACATTCTTAACCTCCCTGGCGGTATGATTAAGTCAGGAATTTTGTGCCAAAAGCGGTACATTGTTTTTCATGGACATTTGTTGTTTTATATTGTAGGCCTGTAATTCTTAGTAAATCTTAGGAATAACTCACCTACTGTCACTGTTCTCTGCAGCCCCGAGTCTGGCTCGGGGTTTACCGCTCCTAGCATTGAAAATTAACCCCGACCCAGACTCGGGATTACCGCCAGGGAGGTTAAAGTGGTCCATGAGTAGAATTGAGCAAAAATATTGTCTATCCAATCTCTAAAATTAATAGCATACAGTGTGTTAAGTTCTTTCTGAAGATTTACCCCCCCGGTATACAATATATTTTGCCTGCCATCTAAATTGGTAGTTATTCTTTATGCTAGTTATTACTTTGTCAGTTAATTATATATTTAAGAATTCGGATTTAGATAGATTTATTTTGAAATTACTCAAGTCCCCATATCTCTTCAGTTCTTTAAGAATATTAGGTATTGATATTGTTGGAGAAGTTATTAAGAGAAGTAGGTCATCCGCATATAATGCTATTTTGTGCTGTTGTGTTGGAGTGGACATGCCTGTAATCGAGGGATTTTTCCTAATGGTTGCCGCTAGTTGTTCCATTACTATAACATATAGTAAGGGTGAGAGAGGGCATCCCTGCCGGGTGCCATTTTTTGTTGAGAAAGGAGCAGATAGTTCCCCATTGACTCTAACCCTAGCATGTGGGTGTGTATATAATGCCATCACTTTGGATAGAAAGAATTCTCCCACTCCCATTTTCGCCAGTGATTCTCTAAGGAATGTCCAATTTACTCTATCAAATGCTTTTTCAGCATCAACAGACAGAAGGCAAAGCGGTATATCTCTCTTTTGTGCTAGTTCTATTAGATCAATGACCCTGGTGGTACTGTCTCTAGCCTCCCGTTCCTGCACAAATCCAGTTTGGTCCAAGTGGATAATTTTAGGCAGTACCTTTTTTAACCTGCTGGCCAATACTTTTGCATACATTTTTAGGTCTAAGTTTATAAGAGAGATTGGGCGGTAATGTCCACATTCTGATAGATCTTTTCCAGATTTTGGAAGCACAGATATATGTGCCTCCATTGTCTGTATAGGGAATGGGCGGTCCTCTGTGACTGAATTACATGCTTTTATAAAGAAAGGGCCTAGTATCCCTCCAAACTGTTTATAAAATCAGGCTGTATATCTATCTGGGCCGGGTGCCTTGTCATTTTGTAGTGTGGAGATCGCCTCTTTTATTTCTATTTCTCGAAATGGCGAACTCAGCATTTCACCATCCTCAGAGTTCAATATCGGCAAATTTGCCTCTTTTATATATTTCCTCACTTTGCCTACAAAATTATCCCTTGGCATCTCCGTATATTTACCTCTTAGTGCATATAAAGATGCATAATACTTTCGAAAAACTTCTAATATCGAGGATGGTGAATGCTGCATGTTCCCCTCTCCATCTTTTATCCGTACTATTTTAGTGTTAAATGTCCTTGGGTGGATTTTCCTAGCCAGCAACTTTCCGCTTTTACCTCCTTCCTCATAATGTCTTTGTTTTCCTTTATCTCTGGCTATCAACGATTGTTGGTCCAGAATATTGCGAATGTCCCTCTTACCTCCCGCAATTGGATGGAGGTTTTTATCGTCACACTCGCCTTAGTCATCGCCTCCAATTCGTTTAATTTCACAAACAGTCCCTTTAATATACCCGCCCTTTCTTTCTTCAGTCTGGCACCATGCTTAATAAATATTCCTCTTACAACACATTTCATTGCCTCCCATTTAATAAGATTTGATGTAGTATCGTCTTGATGATCTTTTATAAAAATGTTTATAGTAATATTTATTTCTTCTTGACATGGTATGTTTTTTAACAGGTTATCATTTAATCTCCAGTTTCCCATATTTCTATGTGTATTTTCAATTTTTAATGACAGACATACCGGTGCGTGATCCGACCATAGTATTGGTTCTATCTCAGTCTTTGGGGCATAATTCAGCAGCTTCTGGTGTATCCAGACATGGTCTATCCTGCTATAGGAATTATGTACCAAAGAGTGATAAGTGAAATCTTTTTTCATTGGATTCAATATTCGCCAACCATCCATCAATCTCATGTTATCCATTTTGTTTTTGAGTTTTTTAGGGCCCCTCCCATTATATGTGGTTTCCCAGTGGTATCTAATTGATTATCAAATATTAAATTCATATTAAATTCAAATTCATCCCATGACCATACTTAAACCCACTCCAAGTTGTTGAAATCTAGTAAGTGCCCATGTACAAAACTTGTGCTGTCCCTTATTTGGTGCATATATATTCGCAAGTGAATATATTTGGTTAATATAATAAAATTTCAAAAATATATGTCTCCCGTTTTCATCTATAACTGTGTCCTTTACCCCTAACTGTGCATTTTTGTGAATACCTCTTTGCTTTCTTATCCGGGTTTGTGCTGTGAATCCACGTTGTGTAGTTTTTATCTTTAATAGCCGGATTTACCCGTTTTAAAATGTGTCTCCTGTAAACATAAAATATCCACTCTTTTCTTGTAAAAATTATACAAAACCTGAGATCGTTTTTCTGGCACATTGAATGCTCTTACATTGAATGTTACCACTGGTAACCTATTCATTTAAATTTCACTTGTCGCCCTGGATAACGTATGCATGAGACCTGTATATTGCATTCATACTTCCAAACTTTACTTTCACCATAGCATTCATCTCCATATATACCTTTATCATATTATTGCATGTAGGACATTTTCCTTAACCTCCTACACATACCACGCAAGAGAGTCCTATTATATGGACTAATATGAGGTTGTAAGGGCCGAATGGCAGACCGCCAAACGCGGTCCCCCCACAAGCCTGTTCCATTTAATTCTTATCTAGTATTCCGGCCTTATTATGAATATTTCCTTATGTTTTGTTTCCTTGTTTGGGCTGCCCCTCCCCCCATTCCCCACCCCTCTCCCTTCCCCCCCTCCCCCATACCCCAAACATCTTATATCCTGTGCTCCAAGGAGACAAGGTATAGCTATGTATACTTGGACTAATGCCTCCTTTCTTTTATATAGTCAGTGTTTTTTTTTCCCCACTTTAAGTTCATTCAGTTTCTTTATTTTTCCTTTATTCATTTCTTAGAAGCTCCGCGGGGCCTTACTACTGTCCATCTTCCTTTTGGGGGTTCCTCAGCCTTATTTAAGTCCATTGGCCAGTCCGGTAGTTGCATTAAAGGTAATTCCAGGGTGTCCAAGAAACTTGGTAAATCGTCTATTACCCTGAATATTGCTGTTTTTTCCATTCCTACTTGCTATTAGCTGAGAGGGGAATCCCCATCTATATCTTATTTCCCTTTCCTGCAGTATTCCCAATACGGGTTGCAATGCCCTTCTGAGCGTCAGGGTTTGTTTTGAAAGATCAGGGAAGATGGTTATCTCCTGACCATCATATGTCGTTGATTTCTTAGCTCTAGCAGCTGATAGGATGGTTTCCTTTTCAGTATAGTAGTGTAGGCGACAGATAACATCTCCAGGCCTTGTGGATTCTCCTCTGAGGTAGCCTGGTACTCTATATACCCCATCTACTATCAACTCTCCTTCCGGGCTTCTGTCCATTGTGTCTTTCAGTATAACCTTAGTTGTTAATAACAGATTAGGAGTCTCTATTGTCTCTGGGATTCCACGTATCCTTATATTGTTTCGCCTGCTCCTGTTTTCCATATCGTCTATTTTATATATCATGTCTTGGAGCAGTGAGGGGTGGCTTTTAATGACTTGCTGTTGTGTCTCCACTCTGGAGGTGCATATATCCAAACTTTCCTCCATTCCTCTCACTCTTTCTCCTATACTTATGATATCTGCTTTGAAATCCTTTATCTCTTCTTTATATGTAATTTCCAGCCCGGTGATATATCTTTCCATATCCTCTTTATTTGGTAGGGATCTCAGGCAGTCTCCTATATCCTGTTGTCTTCCACCCTCTTGTTCACTCTCCTGTCCTTGCATATTTCCAGTTGTAAAACTGAGTGCATTCTGCTCTATCTCCTTTTGCACCTCATCTCTCCCACTGGGTGGTGTTCCAGCATGTGTTTCATCATGTGTACGTACAAATACATTTTCTTTCCTGCATTATACTATCATGCCCCTTGCAATTCTATTTAGCAGGAGATACCAATGTCCCATGCTTAGAGCCCCCCTCTAATGACAATCTCGGCCGAGTACCTGAGAAATAGGATCCAATCCTTGGTGTAGAGCTTCTATTCCTTGTTGTCATCTCTGACAGCGTCTGCTGTGCTGTAATCTGTGTCTTTTTCTGATGTTTTTTTTTTCTTTCCCCCCATCTGCCGGGTTATGTAGTTCAAATAAATTCGCAGGTCCCTTGTGGCAAGAAAAATGGGGGGGCCAGGAGTTGTTCTGCTGATACTTCAGCGGTGTGGATCCAAGGGGGGCCACAGGGGGAGGTTGTTGAGGAGGAGAGAGGGTCCAGGGCTGGGAGAGGGTGCGGAAAGCGGCAGGGAGATAACTCGGGGCGATGCGGGCGTCTCCAGCCGTTGTTGGGTGTTCCAATGCCGGGGAAAGGTGCGAGAGGGGATGGAGAGGCAGCACACTCCTGACCATCATATGTCGTTGATTTCTTAGCTCTAGCAGCTGATAGGATGGTTTCCTTTTCAGTATAGTAGTGTAGGCGACAGATAACATCTCCAGGCCTTGTGGATTCTCCTCTGAGGTAGCCTGGTACTCTATATACCCCATCTACTATCAACTCTCCTTCCGGGCTTCTGTCCATTGTGTCTTTCAGTATAACCTTAGTTGTTAATAACAGATTAGGAGTCTCTATTGTCTCTGGGATTCCACGTATCCTTATATTGTTTCGCCTGCTCCTGTTTTCCATATCGTCTATTTTATATATCATGTCTTGGAGCAGTGAGGGGTGGCTTTTAATGACTTGCTGTTGTGTCTCCACTCTGGAGGTGCATATATCCAAACTTTCCTCCATTCCTCTCACTCTTTCTCCTATACTTATGATATCTGCTTTGAAATCCTTTATCTCTTCTTTATATGTAATTTCCAGCCCGGTGATATATCTTTCCATATCCTCTTTATTTGGTAGGGATCTCAGGCAGTCTCCTATATCCTGTTGTCTTCCACCCTCTTGTTCACTCTCCTGTCCTTGCATATTTCCAGTTGTAAAACTGAGTGCATTCTGCTCTATCTCCTTTTGCACCTCATCTCTCCCACTGGGTGGTGTTCCAGCATGTGTTTCATCATGTGTACGTACAAATACATTTTCTTTCCTGCATTATACTATCATGCCCCTTGCAATTCTATTTAGCAGGAGATACCAATGTCCCATGCTTAGAGCCCCCCTCTAATGACAATCTCGGCCGAGTACCTGAGAAATAGGATCCAATCCTTGGCGTAGAGCTTCTATTCCTTGTTGTCATCTCTGACAGCGTCTGCTGTGCTGTAATCTGTGTCTTTTTCTGATGTTTTTTTTTTCTTTCCCCCCATCTGCCGGGTTATGTAGTTCAAATAAATTCGCAGGTCCCTTGTGGCAAGAAAAATGGGGGGGCCAGGAGTTGTTCTGCTGATACTTCAGCGGTGTGGATCCAAGGGGGGCCACAGGGGGAGGTTGTTGAGGAGGAGAGAGGGTCCAGGGCTGGGAGAGGGTGCGGAAAGCGGCAGGGAGATAACTCGGGGCGATGCGGGCGTCTCCAGCCGTTGTTGGGTGTTCCAATGCCGGGGAAAGGTGCGAGAGGGGATGGAGAGGCAGCACGAGCAAGTCGGCGTCTCTGGCTGTGGCTGCTCCGTAGCGTGTCGGGCTTGTAGGCGGAGTCGCGGTCCGGCGTCCAACGTCATCGGCATGTTACACTCTCCCAATGAAATGGTCAACTGCACATTTTTTTAACCTGTTTTCATCTGCCCTTGTTCTGGGGCTGTATGAAACTGGAGCATCACCTACGAAAACAATCACAACTTAAGAAGTCCCCATGACCACTTCTTCAAGAAGTGACAGTTAAGCTTTTTGCCTGAAATTACAAGTCTTCTTTCCTGGAGTCTACTAAACCTCATTTATCAACAACATTACACCAGCATCATAAATCTGGTGCAAATATACTCCGTGCAAGTTTAAACACTTGCAATTGCTATGATAAATTCCCCCACATATGTCTAACGAAAATTTATTATCAAGGCTTAGACTGCACTGATAAATAAGGCGCAAATAATGTGGAAAATTTGTCACTTAAAGAGATAGGACAGAAAAGTGGAGCAACTCCCTTGATAAATTCTCCCCATTGTATCTAAAGTCACAGGGGGTGGAATAATTCACAATCAGCTTTTCTTCATTTGAACAAACCAAGATTACTCCCTCGCAAGAGAAACAAAAGTCCTTTTGAGGGTTCCTCTTGTTGGTTATATGTTTAGATAAAGCACTGAGATCTTGAGGAATGCTGAATTAAGTTTTACTTGCTTAGAATGACGTTACATATGTGAATATGGCATTTTGAAGAAAACAGAAAGGAAAAGAACTTCCTGTGTTTTATAGATAAGCATGCACACAGAGACTAGCACTGCACTTCAGCGCCATCTACAGCTCAAAGGACATATCAGTACATTAGTACAAAATTGATCAGTAGGTCCCAGGTTGTGGGAGCTTGCGCAAGTTTGAGCATATCCTGTTCAGGATCCATGGGTCCTGTTAAGAATTCAAGATGGACACTGTCAGGTTTTTCTTCTCATCTTCCAGTCAGTTTAATTCGGATCAGAATTCCTTGGTGTAAGCAAGGCTCTAGGTTCTATGTACACATATCCAAATGGTGTCTTGTAATCTTTCTAGTCCAAAAATGTCGAGCTTTTTATCCTCTATTTTTTCCTAGTGGGAAAACCAGGAGACTGAAGACTAGTCTTGGATTTGAATGCTTTGAACAGAGGGATCAGGATCCAGATTTGCATATGGAATCTGTGTATTCAATCACTTAAGCCATCAACAGACTATAGGATGTTGTGCCTGGCAGAGGTGTATTCACGTTCCTGTACACCTTTTTTTTAATTGTATTTTTTATTATTATTTTTTGTACTGTTGGGGGGAGGTTTCGGGGAAATATTTGGGGTCTAAGCAGATCCCTGACATTTACCCTATGAAATAGAAAAAGAGATTGAGGGACACATAGTCCTCGGTCCATACAGGCAGGGGAGAGCAGCGAGGATCCGAGGAGAAGCTGGAGCCTGTGCCGCTCCTGTTGTTCCTGTGGCCAATGGCACCCTGTGCTCGCCATGACAACAGGGGTAAGGGACTGCAGTCAGGCCGGCCCTGGTTGCGCCCCCTCTCAGCTGCGCCTGAGGCGAGTGCCTCACTTGCCCCATGGTAGCTACAGCCCTGCACCTGTACTTTCTCAAATGTCTTGCTTGCCATTCTAAAGTTCCCCCTTTCAGTTTTTTTTATCTGCACTTTGGCCTCACCACATTTTCCATATATTACATCCAGTCACTGCCTTCTTGGGTGAACAAGGCTTCAAGTATTCCACTATTTGCGGCAACATCCTGCTGATAGTTAAGCATACTGCTACTCTGGCAGTCCACAGGAACATCCAAAATTAGGCTCCGATCAAATTTAACAGTGTTCCCCAACAGGGAAAGCCAAGAAATGCCAACACAATGAATGACGTTTTCAGAGAAACTCAGAGAATTTCCAAGTAGGCAGCTGTCAGTGTTTTGTTTGAGGTAGATCAAGTCTCTATCCTACTCATTGGCATCCCATTGTCTCAAGTTGACGGAATCAATTCAGATAGTGAAATTAGACTTATTGCAGGCTGAGGGTCTTCCGGCGAGCCTATTTCACCAGTCATCATCAATGTCCCTATCCAGTGATAGTGTTAATAACGGATTCTTATGTGCTAATCACTTCAACAAGGACAACCTCTTAGTCCAAGGCAAGTGGAAGTCTTATGGGGGAAGAAATCTCCAGCATTTTGAAGTTCAGAGAGCCTTTCAGATCCATTGAGCCTCCGTATTGATTCATTAAACAACAGGATGATGTTTTTTCCATAGATTCAGTGCCACAAGGGAGGAAGGAACTGCTCACTGCTGATGGAGGTACCTCCAATCATGAATTCAGCATTTAACTCCCCCAGAATTTCCTGGCTGACACTATAAGCCACAAAGCCTTGGACAACAATTATTGTTTTCTTATCCAGCAGTTCCCTGTGGATTAGCAGCAAGTGGGTTATCCAAATCTCAACCTGATGGTAATCCCTAAGAGCACAGAGTGCAGACACTCATTGTTAAGAGTGAGCTTTCCAATGGCAGGAGTAGTGGATATTTTAATGTTTATATGTTTCCTTCAGTCCCACTGGTTTCAGGCTCCTAAATAGGACCCTCAAATCCAGGTAGGGTGATGGCAATCATTTGACTGTGGCCCATCCATCCAGGGTTTTCTCTCTTGTAGACTCTCTCTTTTGGAATCTTCTACTCATCCTAAAAATTCAGACCTTCTACAGTAGATGCTACATCCAAACACATCCAAAATTACCCTAAGCGGCTTGGAGGCCGGAAGTCAAGACTGGCTTGCCTGGATTACTCATCTTCAGTCAGAGTGTTTGTATGCTATAGCACCTCCTGAATGTCACATATTCTACAGTGTGGAATAATAAATTCATAGATTGAGCAAGCTCAAAGGGTTTTTACTCTCTTCCCCTTACCATGACAGATATATTGGACTTTTGTTATTAAAGCAATATGTACTTGGGTGTCAGTACCCTCTATCCGCATCCTCTGAGACAAAATGGGCAGCTTATTTATTGATAAGTCAGCTCTTAAGGGCTTGCACAAGAATTTACTCTTCAGGAAAGTCGCTTCATTTTCCCTTAGGATTTACAAATAGTGCTGGATATGTTCTTCCTTCTTGACTTCGTCTAGATCACACTTACTTGGAAGGACAGTAACATGTAAAATAGTTTTCCTTACAGCAATCCCCTCAGGGAGGAGGGTCTTGGATAGTCAAGCTTAGGTTGCAAACCATCTTATTGCTACCATTTCCCAGACAGGATAATCCTACATCTCTCTCCCAGTATTATCCAAAGGATGGAAGGTCCTTCCATATAAATATGACATCAATGTTGCCAATATTCAAGAAT
Organism: Nanorana parkeri; assembly: GCF_000935625.1. NCBI lineage: Eukaryota > Metazoa > Chordata > Amphibia > Anura > Dicroglossidae > Nanorana > Nanorana parkeri. The sequence goes on from NW_017308007.1 coordinate 116,569, forward strand.
AAAGTTTTGTTTTAGTTCATGCCTTAATGTGGCTGCTAAGCTGAGAAAGTACATTGAGGTAACCTTGTTTCAGGTTGATCTGTTTATCTTTCTGGCAATATCAGAAAGGGGCACTCTGCATCCACTCCATCCATACTTACCTATCGGTAGTTTTCCTTTCCTGATGCCAATACATGGCAGCATACGAATGTGTTTAGCTCCGCCCCTCACCCAATCACAGGACCAGTTATACTATAAATTAAAACACGCTTCCCAGGGCCACCATTCTGGTAACAAGTACTCAATACGAAAGCCATGGGAGGGTCCCATATACTGCCATGTGTTGGCGTCAGGAAAATAAAATTACTGATAGGTAAGTATGCTATTTTCCGTGATAGATATAGATAGAGGGATATCTCTCTCTCTCTCTCTCTCTCTCTCTATCTCAATATAAATGAGTAGAATGTTTTCTGTGTGCACCTGTGATCTATAAACACAACATAACATACCTCTGTCTTGTTTAAGTACTTCAAATTTGCAATTTTTGCAATTATAAGCTGTCGGACAGTTTCAGGGTTCTTTTCACTTTCCATCAAAGGGTTGTTTTGGCAATTAAGAGACTGCAAGCTCTTCAGTTTATTCAACTCGTTCATAAAAGACCACTGTAAAAGAAGCAAAACACATATACAGTCTAAAAAAAAGTAGTAGATACACTTAAACAGGCATAAAAAAGGTTTCCTTTTCTGAATAACTTTCAGATTTTCATACCTATACCGTACTAGCATTTTAGATATTGAAGTAGAAAGTAAATGGCATTTAGTTTGCAAAAGCACCATGCATTATGAACAATTACCATTTTGTTTCAAATAAAATGCTAGTTTTATCCTTTGTTGTATCTCAGTGCTGCTAATCTCCTTGCAGCCACTTCTTGTCTACATGCATGCTCTCCACTGATGGCTGCACCCTCAGGGAGGGTTTCCTGATGATGAAAACAGTGCCTGTGCAAATTGTGTTGTGGTCTCCAAGGAAAGCCTGTGTGAAAGGGTGGCAACTGTGCAGCACAACTGGGATACAGTAATAGAGCACTGTCACCTTATAACAGGAGTTACTTGAACAAGGACTTTTATGGTTTAATCAGGTATTATTTTAATGAAAGCTGCAGTTTTAAAAGGACTGAGGATGACTTTTGAAATTATAACAAGTAGTTTAAAGTGTATATGAGATTTTAGTGATTGGGTTTATGTATACTTAAAGCGGAGATTTTTTCAGTTATTGATACTGTAAGGAAGGGTTATAACCCCTGTCAGCTTTTGAGGAGAAATCCCTGGTGGTCAGCAGGGTTACCAGAACTAGTGTTCCCACTGGACGATCTCCCATTTATTCCTCCATGCTGATGACAACCCATAATTTGCGATTTTCTTTCACTTTCAGGGATAATGGCCCCCAGGACAAATAGAGAGGGTGAATCTCCCTAAATCTGCCCTGTAAACCTTTAAACCTTGCAATTATCGTTTAAAAAATGAACTTGATTGGGTTTTCGTACGATAAACGCTCAGTTGTTGAGAAGTGAACGATCACAATTACTGTACAACCGACCGAATTTCCTCGGTCGGTCAGGCTGGAAAACTTTTTTCAAATCGTTTCAGGCTGGAAAACTTTTTTTCGTACAGCAAAAAACGCAAAATGAACATAGCACATTCGCAAACGAAAATCAGTTCTGTTGATCGATGAAATTCGGGCAGTTAGAATTGCTAACGAACGATAATCCAAATCAACATTGGTCTCTACATGATGTGGTATACCAGCGGAAATTGAACGATGTTTTGATGAGGGCACGAAAGAAATCGAACCATAATCGCAAGATGTATGGCCAGCCTAACCGGAACACAGACAGCAATAAAAACTTGGCATGTACTCTACTCCCTCTCCACTGTATAAAAATAAAATAAAAAGGGTTTTGGCTTCAGTTGCACCTTTTGCTGCCATGCCCTCTGGAATGCTTTAAACCTCAGCTGGCCACACCATTTTTGCAATTTTTCCCATTGTTTTGATTTTCTATTGCTGCGTCACTAGCATTTGTAAAAGAGCCCCCAAACTATATATTTTCTGAAAGCAAGGCCCGGTAGCATAAAAAGATAGTGCTACTAATTTTATAGGTCCTGCGATAATTGCGCAAATGTTTATCAAATCAATATGAAACCGATAAAACACACAATTCAATTAATGAAAGCACACTAAAATCAGTATCAGTGCACAAAAAATGATTTTCTTACTAAATCTAAAAGATAAAACTGTATTGAGTAAATAAAGATTATTTGTAAATTTAAAATTGCGCCCATTTGCGAAACGGTAAAAAAATTAAGTAACACAAAACTGTAAATAAGCGACTTTTGTTAAAAATCGTTTGTGCGCTGTGCTGATGTATGTGTTGGGATAACATGATACAGGTGTACATTTAATCGCAACACAGCATATCACACCACACGTCAATGCGTCACAACGCTTTGCCATGCGCTGCCACAGTTAAATTAATTTTATTTTAAAAAGAAAAAAAATCAAGCACTAATATATTTAGTGATATTTACTGATCCTCCACTCAAGAGCAGCAGGAATCTGAGAAGCTGGAGCCTGTGCCGCTCCTCTTCCCTGAGGTGAGCCGTGGCTGTGTTGGCCTGCCCCTGTTGCCGTGGTGCCCTATGTTCCTCATGGCAACAGGGGCAAGGGGGTGCAGCCAGGCTGGCCTCACTTGCCTCATGGTAGCTATGGTCTTGTGCAGAGCATTCCCTTCCTGCTGACTTCAGTTTGGCAAAGCAATGCACACTGGAATTGCCTTGTCATCAGCAGAGCGTTGCTGGGAAATCTCATCTGTAATCTCAAGAAATCTCAGGGAAAGGCATTTTCCTCCCCTGAGATGATGTGCATGGTCACATGTCCTAGTCTCATGTCTAGTAACATGTGCCAGAAATCTAGGAAGTAATAGGAGAGCTAGTAATCTGTCCTTAGTAAACATGGCCACTGTTATAAGACTGGGGAAGAAAAGAGAAATAAGGTATGCAAAGAATACAAAGCCTGCAATAATCTAGAAGTATGTGTTTATAGATTGTCATTACTAAGCATTTCTAAAGGTGTGTTTGTTATTTTAAAGATATGGGCAAAACTCCGCTTTAATATTTATCCTTTGTGGTGTTTGGGGAATTAGCTGGACCGCAGGACACGGGCTTTATCAGACACACGGCATTTATTTTCCACAGCAGCAACATAAAGTCCTTTCTTTCTCCAATACAGCAAAACAACTATAGGAAAAGATTGCTTCCTTCAGCATAGAAATTAAACTTTACAGTTTGCTTTCTTCAGCACAGAAAATAATAACAATAGCCTCAACGGCTTGGATGGCTTCAGTCCACAAGTTTATCACACTCTTTTTTTAAAATTCCGTTTATTAGTAAGCACATAACAAAAATGTACAAAACATAATATGAACAAAGTTCAACAATCCAAAACAGCATATGAGGGTAAAATACACAGCAATTCCAGACAATGTACAATATGGCATGTATTTAAAAAAAACAAAGAAAAAACCTGGCCATGCCCGCAAGAGAAAACGGAGTACATAAATCATCTCAAGTCTCAGATGCAGCCCCACATCTATAACTGCTCATAGGGGGGCCGAACCCAAAAAACAATACTGGGCATGGGAAGTTCTATTGATACCATATTACCCTCAGGGCCTCCCTACCCAGCCACCATGACCCGGTAGCATTGGTCAGATCTCCACCTTCAGGGACAATCTAGCAGGGGGCAAGGAGGCTAGTAAGGACGAGAACAAGATAGACAGCAAGGGAATGGAAGAGCGGAATGGAAAAGGACAAAAAAGAGAAGAAAGGTAGAAGGAGAACGTGTGTGATAGCTTTTCTCGTACCCCCCTCAAAGTTCACCAGCTACCGCAACCCCAGGGGTTGAGTCTGACTGAAATTCCAGAGAATACGCAGGGGGCAAAGTATAGGCCATCCACGACTGCCAGGTTGATCTGAATTGCTCCTCAGAATTATGCAGGGAAGCCGTCAGATCTTCCATGTGATAAATGTCGTCCACCGTGAGAACCACAGGTGTAATGTTGCAGGCTTATCCTGCCTACACGTCAACGGGATACAGGATCTCACTACATTAATCAGATGGATCGTCAGATACTGTTTATATCACTTAACGGAGGATGAGACGGCATACAGGAGAAAGATTGCGGGGTCATCCGGTAAGGGAGTAAGTATCAGCTGGTTAACCACTGACCGGACAGAATCCCAAAAAGGCAGCAGAACCAAGCAAAACCAGAAGATATGCGCCATAGTTCCTGTGGTCGAACCACACCTCCCACATGTGGCAGGGACAGAACTGTTCATTTGATGGAGAACATAAGGGACCCTGTACCATGGCGTCAAGATTTCATAGCCCTGTTCCTAGTACCTGCTCACCATTGAGGATCTGTGCGTCAAGGATAAAATCCTCTCTCTCTGAAGAGCTGAAAAGGTCCTGTCCAGCTCCGCTTCCCACCTCAGTAGAAAAAGTGGGCAGTACGAGTCCGGGGGGGGGGCCTCAAGCAGGAGCTTACAGAGCAATCACAACGAGTTTCGTACAGGCTCACCCACGTGACACAATGATTCAAACACCGTAAGTCGCCGTGACAAGTCTCGCAATCCAGGAACAGACCGAAGGAAGTATCTAAGTTGGTATGCACTCGAGGTATCCATCGGCGGGGGAGAGCATGGTCCGAATCGCCTCTCGGGTCATCCACACACCATCAGTAACAACGTCGATCACACGAAATTTGCGGGCCGGTAGTAGCCGACAAATGTTACCATTATCCAGCTCCGGAGGAAAGTCAGGTTTGCCAAGGACGGGGGTCAATGGGGAGGGAGATGGGGACAGATTAGAAGACTTAAGCATGGATCTAGACATCCACACCGTCGGGACAATCGTGGGGTGCGAGATGAGCTCGGGGAAGAGAGCCATGGCAGACCACCCAGCGGAGTGCGGGACTCCTGGAGCTCCATGGAGACCCACCTCTTATGTTGCGCGTCACAGCACCAGTCAATCAGACGGTTAAGGTGGGCTGCCCTATTGTATCGCTGAAGGTCTGGAAGGCCCACTCCCCATTCCGTTTGGGAAGGGTCAGAAGCTGATAGGCCAAGCGCGGATGTTTGTCTGTCCATACAAAGTCAAGAAACAAGCAGCGAATCTGAGAGAAGAAGTGGGTGGGCAGGGCAACCGACAGAGCCTGTAGCACATACAAAATCCTCGGCAGCCCTATCATTTGGATAACCGCACAACGTCCAAACCAGTTCAATGTGCGTTCCCACCAGCGGGTCAGATCTCCCTTACGCTTAGTCAGTAACGGGGAAGTTCTCAGCGTACAATCGCGTTAGGTCTGCGGGGATGTGCGTGCCCAAGTATTTGGTATGGCTAGCTGCCCAGCGGAAGTTGTGTGTCGAACGGAGCTGAGCCAACACAGAGGAGGACAGGGACAAATTAAGTGTCTCCGACTTGGAGGGATTCATTAGAAAGTTAGACAGAGTCCCATATTCTTCAAAGGAACGCATCAGTACCGGCAGGGAAGTAAGAGGGCGTGAGATAAAGAAGATCAGGTCGTCTGAGTATGCCGCCAGTTTGTGAGTCCCCGAAGGTAGGCACACACCAGTCACAGAGTCATCGGCCCTAAGCTTCACAGAAACTGTTCTAGCGATAAGACTAAAATAAGAGGGGACAAGTGGCAACACTAACGGGTGACATTCGAGATGGGAAAGTAGTTCGAGTGCGTTTCATTAATGTTGACCGCCACCATAGGAGTAGAGTAGAGAGACGTAATCCAGGAACACATATTGCTTCCCAGACCCACGTGATTCAGAATAGACCGTATGAACTGCCAGTCCACCCTGTCGAATGCCTTCTCCGCGTCAACAGACAAAAGCATCGACTGATTGGCAGACTTACGCACCGAGTTAATCACATTAAGAACGCAGACGGTATTGTTCAATGTGCCGCGGTCTCGTCGGATACAGGGGTGGCCGTGTTCAAATTGTATAGGTGGTTGTAAAAGTCAGCTGCTATGTCCCTAGATAAGGATGCTTTTGTCCCGGAACAGGTTAGGATGTGTGAGACAAAGGATTTTGACTGTGTGCCTCCCAATGCCGTCGCTAGCATCTGCCCTGGCTCGTTCAAGAACTCGTAAAACGTGTGTCGACATGCAACAAAGCCTTCCCTTCTGGAATTTGCGGAGGGGTCTTTGATAATGGGAGGGCATTTCAATTTTGTGATGGACCCTCTATTAGACGTCTCTCGTGGAGCGTCGCATTTGTCTTACTCCTATCTGAAACTACTGAAGCAGAGCGCATTCCATTCCTGCTTCAGTAGTTTCAGATAGGAGTAAGACAAATGCGACGCTCCACTAGTGACGTCTAATAGAGGGTCCATCACAAAATTGAAATGCCCTCCCATTATCAAAGACCCCTCTGCAAATTCCAGAAGGGAGGAAACCACAGAGCGAAGGAAGGGCAACTGTTGCGAGTTGGACATATAGACTTTCGCCAACGTAACCCCCCCCTCCCCAACAGATAGCGTCCCCCAGGGGGTCCTGACGGAGATCGAGCAAGCACCACGCACAGGATAGACTTTGCCATTAGGATACTCACGTCTTTAGATTTCGAAATGGCATGGTAGACCACAGGAAAATCGCGATTGCTCAGTCTGGGGACCTGGCCTAATTTAAAATGTGTTTCCTGCAAGAAGACCACCTGAGATCGAGATTTCTTCAGATCCACCAAGAGCCTAGAGCGCCTCACGGGAACATTCAGGCTTCGAACATTAAAATAGGATAATTTAAGCAAGCCCCCCATCGTGTATATGGAAGGGGATCTCCCGGGGGTGGCATGATGAGGAGGGGCATACCAGAGAGAGAGTAGACCAAAACACAGAGTAGTGGCGGGGAGACAGAGACAAGAGTAGACAAGAAAAATCAGTCGTAGAAAAACACAGATGAAACTAGGAAAAGGGGGGAACAGATGGGAAAAATCAAGGAACCTGCTCAGTGAAGAGGAACCAGCAATAGGGTAGGCCCTTGGAGGGCGCACACCAGACTGACCTACCTGTAGGTCGTTAATTTCAGAAGTAATGCGTCTTTGACCCACTAATCAGGGCAAGATACCACCTATTTGGGGGGTGATAGAACAGCTACACCAAGGGAGCACAGGATGTGCTTATCAAAATCCAATAACCGTGCAAAGAAAACAGAAGATGCACCAGGAGTGACCGGGGAGGCCAATGCTGGTGAGCCAAACGCCGAAATCCCAGTGGCTGACCCATCAGAGCGGCAAGACCTACCCCCCACCCCAAACAGGATCACCTATTCACTATGAAAAAGGGAGTGCAAATGGAAATGGAAAACGGTAAGTTGATCCATCCCACCACCCGAGCCTCAGGACATAGCCGCAGAGTAACTGACCAGGGGTATGTCCCCCAGGTATGGCTAACCAGTGTTCCGTATATGGGGTCCCTATCCCTACAAATAATCCAGAACATGTGTCAGAACTATTTGGGGCTAAAAGGAATTAAACTATAAGGCCTATACATATTATTCTACATAATATAACATGGGCATCCCTGAAGCCATCTTTGTTCTGTCTATTCTATCAGTATATAAGGTGAATGTGAATTCATGGTTTCTGGACAAAGACTCTAACATCGGCGATTCTTGGAGCCTTACCAAATACATTCCCAAGTTTTAAATTGTGGGGGTACCAGACAACAACGACGATATAAGGACTGGCCATGGTACCAGACTGTTAGAATGAGATTGATGGAATTGCCAAGTCTTAAACTTAACAAAGAACAAAAGAGACTATTATGATTTTTTTTTCTCATTATAGGAAAAAGAGCTCACTATAAAAGTTACCTTATATACAGTATTATTATTTGAAAGAAATTGTATTAGCAATAATTTAAATTGTATTATTAGTATTGCATGAAGCATCTACATACTTACTTGAGTAATTTTTATTTTATTTAACCCCTTAAGGACCAGTGACGTCCAAAGTATGTCACTGGCACTGGACCCGTTTAACCCCTTCACGACTAACGATGTACAGTGTATGTCGCTAGCATCGGGGCTGTTTAAACCGAGCCGACTGTCGGCTTTACAATAGAAGCGATTCTGGCGACTCAGCTGTCGCCCGATCGCTTCTATGGCGCGGTGAAGGGTCCCCCCCGCCCGACACCCCCACTTTGCTTCCCGGGCTCCATTGCACCTCCTAGGGGCCCAGGAACGGCTTCTCCGTTCATCGATCCCCTCCCCATTCTATGGGACAGATGCAGATTGCATCACTTCCAGGTTCCATAGCTGTCAGTGCTGGGCTACTGAAGCCCTGCTAAAAGCTATTGAAGTGTGATCTGCACTTCAATAGCTTATTTGGAGTGTAAAGATGACACTGGGAGTCTTTTAGACCTCCAGCATCAACTTAAAAAGTACCTGCCACCACCATCTGCTATCACATGGGGGGCTTGTAAGCCCCCTATGTGATAGCAATTAAAGTAAAGTTTAAAAAAAAAAAACAGTTTTTAAAATTAACATTACATAAAATAAATCTAAAAATAATCCAAAAAATGTTTATAAAGTCCCCCACCCCCGCGAGCACGTGCATCGCCGCGTAAACACGCGTTGGGTGCGCCTACGTATTAAAACAACAAATGCGCTACACATGTTCGGTATTGCCGTGCACGCAGGAGTGAGAGTAATATTTCTAGGGACAGTATTTTTGGGTATCTCTAAATTGATGACCTGTGGGGGCTTTTAAAACGTCTATGGACTTTTTTGGGTACTGAAGTTTGTCGCCGTTTCACGGACGCACACAATTTTTAACCTAGGCATGTTGGGTATCTATTTACTCGTTGCAACCTCATCTTTTATATTTTATTAAACAAATTGGTATTTTATTGAGTTTTGGGGCATTTAAGTACATTTTGCAAAACATTTTGGGGTTTGATAAAGAGTTGCGCTAACATCGCGCACAAAAAATGGTGCAACTGCCACCATTTCACTCTAAAGGGTCTTGGCTTTCAGAAAATATATAATGTTTGGGGGTTTTAAGTAATTTCCAGGCCTAAAATGTGGAATATAACATGGGTGCAAAAAATGAAAAAAAGGCCTCAGTCATGAAGGGGCTAAAGACGCCGGACTCTGTTTACAATTGTAAAGCCGACTGTCGGCTTTACAATAGAAGCGATCCGGCGACTCAGCTGTCGCCTGATCGCTTCTCCGGGCCGTTAAACGGGCCACACACCCCCGCCATGTTTCCCGGGCTCCGTTGCCCCTCCTACAGGTCCGGGTCCGGCTCATCTGGCGTCGGGGGGAAGCTATGGAGGAGATGGGCAAACCTGCAGCAGGCCCTATTTTACCTGCTCTGGAACGCATGTATGTGTCTGCAGATGGGGCCTGATCTGCAATTCATTGTGCAGGCTGTCCTTAACCACTATGTGGTTAGTACTACTACCATTTTTAAAATAAAATATAAAAGATGAGGTTACAACGAGTAAATAGATATCCAACATGCCCAGGTTAAAAATTGTGTGCGTCTGTGAAACTGCGACAAAATTCAGTACCCCAAAAAGTCCATAGACGACGTTTTGTAAGCCCCCACAGGTCATCAGTTTAGGAGGTACGCATAAATATTGGCCTTAGAATTATTACTCTCACTCCAACGTGCGCGGCGATACCCAACATGTGTAGTGCTATAGTCGTTTTTATACAAAGGCGCACCCAACGCGTGTTTACGGGAAGACGCGCATGCTCGCAGGGGCAGGGGACTTTAAAAAACTGTTAAAATTATTTTTACATTTATTTCATTTCATATTTATTTTAAAAACTTTTTTTTTTTTACTTTAATTGCTATCACATAGGGGGGCTTACAAGCCCACCATGTGATAGCAGATTGGCAGTGGCAAGTACTCTTTAAGGTGATGCTGGGGGTTCAAAAGACCCCCAGTGTCACCCCGTGAGTTCGACTTCAGCAGTTTGTGTGTTCGGCGAACACAGGAACTGTCAGGGTGTTCAGCGGGGCTGTTCACCCGCCGCGCACACCGCACGGGGCTCTGTGCCTTGTGAGCCCTGATTGGCTAAAGCCTTGCACCTGACCACAGGTCAAGTGCAAGTCTTTGCCCAATCAGGGCACAGAGAACAGTGAGAGCCATGATTGGGTAAAGTCATGAAGAGTCGTCATCGTCGGGGACAATGCTGGGCGTCGTGATTGATGCTGGATTACATCGGTGGATCATTTTTTTTTTTAAATAAAAGACTTGTCAAAAACATGTCTTTTGTTTTTTTCCCAAATAAAGGATTTTTTCAAAAGTCTGGACATTTTAATAACAATTTTATTCAACCCTTTAGTGAATGGGTAGGGGCACAAGTAACCCTTACTCACTCACAAGGAAGGGGGGGGGGGCATCCTATTAAAGGGGTACCCTAATAAGCCCCCTGCCCGCACCCCCACAACCAACACCCCAGGGCTTGTGGGGAATAAGCCCATGTCCCCATCGGCACGGGAACAAGGCGCTTTTCCAGGGGCGACCCTGGAAAAGCACCCTCCCAGTTCCCAGGGCAAGTGGCCTGGTATGGGAGGGGAAGGCCCCTAGCACGCCCCCCACCTTTCCGGCCCTGCCAGGCCTATGCTCGGATCAAGGGTCTGGAATTTTAGGGGGGCCCGATGCCCCCCCTCCCATTTTTGGGGGTGGGGTTCCTCCTTAAAATTCCTACCAGACCTTAAGGGCCTGGTATGACTTTGAGGAAGAACCCCACACACTTAAAAAAAAAATTTTTTACACGGGGTCCCTCCTAAATATTCCTACCAGACCTTAATGGTCTGGTATGACTTTTGGGGGGAACCTCAAACTTTTTTACATTTAATTTGGACCCTCCTAACATTCCTACCAGACCTAAAGGGTCTGGTATTGTTTGGGAGGGGAAACTGCACGCTTTAATAAAAAAAAAATAATCTTTATTTTCTTTAGAAATGGCAGTTTTGCTGCAGTAGGTTCTATACATCGTATAGATGCGCCACTTTACAGGCAGGTTAAAGGAATTTTTCATTTTTATTCTTACCCTTTAAATGATGTAAAAATCACTGCTCCTTTAACCCCTTGTCGTCTGCCCATCATAAAATTACGGGTGGACGGCGTTACCGGCTGTTTTATACGAGCGTTGATCGCTTGTATAACTTTCATTTTCCGTTGCCGGCACTGCTGTCCCCCCTGCGGTGCCCGGGACTGAGAAGACCGGCTTTAGAGAGAGAAGGGGGAGAGATCAGCGGTAGGGGAAATGCTGATCTCTCCTCTTTCTCTCTAGTAGCAGTCGCTG